>NC_056738.1:178220438-178378456 GCF_019279795.1 Protopterus annectens
AGTCAAAGATACCCTGCATGATTTATTTAAGACAAGGAGAATCACACAGGATCTGTTCAATCACCGCATAGTATACCATCAGATTATTCCAAGCATTAAAGGACTTTCAAAGGGCATAACATTTTGAAGACCTCCCGATGTGTCCCATCGTATCAGGTAATGGGTGGACGACAGAGCCTGTTTCTATATTTATAGAACAGCAACTGAAGAAAGTTCAACATAAGGCACCAACGGTAATCAAGGACACCAGACACTTTTTAGATATGCTTTATGATTATACCAGTTCTTTGGAAAATGGTATAAAATATCTGATGGTAACTATTGATGTGCAAAGCTTATTTACTGCTATTCCCAACACATATGGCATTCATGCCATTAAGAGTTTTCTATAAGAGAAAAGTGAATATGACAATGAGAAGATCAATCCTATAGGTATGTTACTGGAACTCATACTTGAGAACAACATTTTCATATTTGATTACAGCATCTACTGGCAAAAATGGGGTGTTGCCATGGGCACCCCCTGTGCAAACAGCTATGTCAACCTAGTGCTGGCTAGCTGGGAAGAAGCACACATTTTTAACAACAATCCTTTTTCATCGGCATTGAAATGTTACAAGCATTTTGTCAATGATATTTATTTGCTATAGGATGATATCTCTGAAGCACTGAGTTAGTTCATTCAATATCTGGAAGCATCTACAGATTTTCTCAAGTTCACAGTACATGAATCATATACCTGGATAGATTTTTTGGACATCTCACTTAGAGTTGATGCAGATGGAATCTTACATACTAGTCTTCACAGGAAAGAATGTTGGAAGAACAACCCACTCTTTCTTACTAGTGTGCAGCCACAATACATCTTCACCAATATTTTGAAGAGTCACTTAATTATAACTTCCAGACTGTGCACAGTGGATGATGAATTTATTCAATCCACTAAGAATATAGGTCATCAGTTCAGAAACAGGGGTTATGCAAAGCATGAAGTGGAAAGAGAAATAACTGCAGTAAGAAGCATGAGAGAGACAACATAAGTTCAAGAAATAATGTGATCACATCCACTCAGAAAAATGAAATTGTACTCACATATCTTAGTGACATCATCTATGTCTGTGATATCATCAAAGAAAATTGGAAAATTTTGACAACAGATACAGCAATAAAGGATATAGTAGGAAATGTACCGTCATTCTGTTTTAAACAAAATAAAAATCTGAAGTAGCATTTATGCTTCACTTCCCAGATGAACAACATCAGATCTGAAGGAATTGGTACTTATCCATGCAGGATGTGCATATGTTGCAAGCATATTTCCAAACAAAGTGAATTTATATACCCAATATTTGGAAACAAATGTGCTCCAAGACTATATGGTGACTGTAAAACTAGAGACGTGGTTTACATTGCTGGCTGCAACTTGTGCAGCAGCTTTTATGTTAGAAAAATGAACAGACATTTGAAGGAATGTATTTTGGATAACATAAGTGACATCCACTTAGAAGACCTAAAGAATCCTCTTGTAAATTACATCTCCATCAGTCCTGGCCATAATTTTTCTTTTCATGGTTTTTACAAGTTATAGAAGAAAGTATCAGGGGAGGCAACATCATGGACAAAATGGAGCATGCAGCAATGAGATGGATTGGGGATCTGCAAGCTGGTAAACCATCTGGTTTGAATGTGAGGTTACCTCTTAAGCCAGCCCTTAAAGGGCAGAGGCTGCACAGATGATCATGACTGGTTAAGATATCTCTTTAACTAACTATGTCATGATTCAGCCTTCAAAGCCAACCACTGATGGGTGTCAGCAATTTAACAGAATTTTATTGGATATCATGTTTTTAAATAGTTTTACTCACTGAACATGAGTATATCTGATGAAGGGTTAGTGTTAACCTGAAAGTGTTCACCCTCTTTTTAGTGTTTTAGTTTTTTATTAAAGTTTATGACCTTCACCGTGGTGATCAAACTGTTTTTTTTTTCCTCTGTTGCCTCTCTCTCTCTCTCTCTCTCTCTCTCTCTCTATATATATATATATATATGTGTGTGTGTGTGTGTGTGTGTGTGTGTGTGTGTGTGTGTGTGTGTGTGTGTGTGTGTGTGTGTGTGTGTGTGTGATATATGTATAAACACACACGTGTGTGTGTATATATATATATATATATATATATACATCTATATCTGTATTTATAAATATATATATATATATATATATATATATATATATATATATATATATATATATATATATATTTATATATATATATATTTGTGTGTGTGTGTGTGTGTGTGTGTGTGATATATATGTATAAACACACACACGTGTGTTTAAATTATATATATATATATATATATATATATATATATAAAGTATACATCCTCGTGTTGAGGCACAATAGTTTTCCAACCTTAGAGGGGTAAGTCATCTCCCTCTCACAAGGGAAAACAACAGACCACAGGGAAAACTGGTAGTTATGAGCAACAAAGCTGTTGGCTGTGAATCCTAAAACATCAGGAAAAAAGAACCATGCACTGTACACAAGCTCAGTTCAGACTTCAGAGTTATCACGCAATTATAACTTGCATATAAATCAGAACGTCTTTACTAAAATCAAAAAAGAGTGCTTTCACCCTTAAACAAGCTTTGTCAGATCTGATGTACCTGATACCTTGAATCTCAGTCTTTGTTTTATATAAGTCTGTGTTAGAACGTCAAATGTTCATAGAACATAGATATAGAACCTACAACATTGAAACAGCACAACATCAAAATTACGGGGGGCAACTCCTCTTCTCCCCCCACACCCCCTGCTAATTATATAGACCATCTCCAAGATTGCAACACATCTGGGAATGTGGAAAACTCCAACCCAGCTGTACTGCAATCTCACACAATCACCCATCTTCACTGTTCGGTCTTTTAAGTTTTGTTGTTATGGCACTGTGATAACCCACCACTGCCAACCAGTAAAAAGGAGCCTCAATCCTTACCACTGGCAACAGTGGGGGATATTCACTAAGAGGATAACAGGTAAATGCAATATTTCTAGATGCAGCTCTCTGCATCAAGTGAAATTTCCCTTAAAAGCACACAGAGACCACAGTCAGTCCAGGGCTGGTGTCTCACTCTTTCTCCAGATACCAAATAAGACTTCCCACTGACACAGCTATAGAGCTGAGTTCTCAGCTGAGTGACAAAGCGAAGACCTCCAGCACCTTCTCTGTCCGACCAGTGCTTCATGTCCCTTGCCCAAGTAGCTGACACACACACTTTTTGAGGTTTGATTTACACACATACATACCTGGGAAAGTCTGACAAAGGTTTCCTAGCTAAGCCCTCTTCTGCCCAGACTATAAGGTAGTTACCACTGCCACCAGTCAACTCCTTATCAGCTACTTTAAGGCTCTTAACAAAGGGTGTCCAATCTTACTGTGTAATATTAATATTAACACAAATGGAAGCTTGACCGAGAGCAAGGCTAGTAGGAGTGGCCCACACTGTGTCACCAAATAAATATGCAAGTTTTCTCAAAACTTAACTAGTTCTACACAGATCAGCCACAACGAAAGGTTTAAATATATTTAATAATAAATAATAAAATAACAAGACAATACTAAATAATATATATTCACAGTGACAGAGTTCAAAAGTACAAGAAATATTTAAAACAACATTGCAGAACAGTCTCAAATAAATAAAGAAAAATATCTAAACTAAGCTACACTATATTCCTGACTGAATCTAAGAGAATTACTATAACCTAGGAACTTACTAATAGAGCAAGGGAATGGTTCTTGTCAGGTTCAAGAATGAATACAGAATACTCTGTCTCACTAAGAGACTTCTCAAATTAATATCTAAAATATTATTGCTGGGATAGTTTGCAGAATGACTTCATTTCTTGCATCTGACTTTTATTTCCTAGGCCAAAACAACCATTGATGAAGCTGGCAGTATTTAGCATCAACCTGTAAAAATATACAGACAAGGGCTTCTCTTCAGATCTCTGGCAGATGCTGGAAGTCATAAAACAATTGCTTTCCTTTATTCTTTCAAGACCAGTAATTAGTTCACCCTAAAGACAATACAGAAAGATTCCAAGTACAGACATTGTGTCTCTTTCTGCACTGAAAACTGAAAGATACCATCCTTTATGCCCTAACCAAAAAGTAATTTAATTTCAGTTCTTTTTCTGAAGTTTGCTGAACTGAAGTTAACTTCCTGTATTCCAGTTTCCACTGTTAAAATATATACATTTAAACATATACAATAGTGCATGTATATTTCTGTTCTCTTTCAATAGGGCACATTGTGATTACATATTAAACAGCACTTTGCAAATACCTTATCAACACACACGTCTGTACAAGTAGTTTGATATACACGTGACATACAGTTCTAATACATTTGTAACACAAGTATCTTTTATAAATAATTTTGAATAAGGATATAGGCAATCTCCAAACTCTGGATCCCAGCCAATTTGGCTTTGTGAAGGGCAGATCATGCCTGCTCATCCTGGTTGACTTTGAGTCAGTCACCAGAACTGTGGATGAAGGCAAGGTAGTCCATACAGCCTACCTCGATCTAGCCAAAGCATTTGATACCATTTCCCACTCTGTACTCATAGACAGACTCACTAAACTAGGCATCAACCCCTGTATCACTAGGTGGGTGGCAAACTGGCTCACAGATAGAACCCAAAGCATGAAAGTAGCAGACAACAAGTCAGACTGCTGACCAGTCACGAGTGGAGTCCCACAAGGATCGGTCCTGGGTCTTCTCCTGTTTGGCATCTACTTCTCAGAAGTCCAGGCCAACATGAAGGACCTCTGGCTGACCAAGTTCACAGATGATTGCAAGATGGGAGCTATTATTAACTCCCCAAGTGATGTAGACATCCTAAAAAAAGGCCTCACCAGGACCAATAATTGGTGTCAAAACCATGGCCTTAAACTCAATGCCAAAAAATGCATTATCATCCCCTTTGGAAAAAAACTCAGTTCCCATGAATTACCATATCGATGGCAGTCCACTGAAGACTGAAGGCAATCTGGGAACACAGGTTGATAGCAACCTCTCCTTTGACCACCACATAGCCACTGTGGTCAGAAAATCCTTCTTAGTGGCACATCTCATTACTAAGGGTTTTGCATCCAGAGGTCATCGTCTCTCTGTACTCCTCCCTCATAAGACCAATCATCAAATACAATGCCCCATTTGGCATTTACCTCATCAGACACCTGCAACAACTGGAGTGACCACAAAAGTACCTCACAAAGAGAATACTGGGCCTTAAACACATGTCCTATATGGACAGACTCAAAAAACTCCAGCTATTCTCTGTCTCATATCACCTGATTAGAGGCAATCTCTTCTTGACTTACAAAGCTATGTCTGACCTAATGTTAGATATGCTACATCTAAAAAAAATCCCAATCCCTCAGCACCAAATGCTCCAGAGACCACAACCTCATTACCTCAATCAACAGAACATGCTGGAAAGACAGGTTCTTAACCCAGAGACTGCCCATGCTCTGGAATAGACTTCCAATACACGTCAAGCAGAGCACCTCACTGGCACTCTTCAACAGAAATCTTGATGAGTGGATGGGAAATAGAAAGTTCACCCTGGGAATCACTTCAGTGGTTTTGCTCAATAGAGGCACTGGAAACTAACATCGGGCAGCATGAAACCAGGGCAATCCTATGTGCTAGGCTTGTAAAAGCCCTAGGGTCATTATCCTAGTAGCCTAGTACACACTTATAAACCTATGAACCACCAATGACATATAATTATTTTCAAAATTCCAGCTAGCTGTGCTGACAGTATCTCCTTTTGTCACACTTCTTGCCCACCTTCGAAGACTCCAGCTGGTTTCTCAAGTGACCCTTGAGAAACATTGCTTGAGAGGAATGACCCTATCTGGGAATACATTACCCCATTCCCTGAATTGAGATTCCAGCTGCCTTTGCATTTCTGACCCCAGTACAGTGCTGCACTGTTGTATCATACGCCAGCAACTCTAGGCTCCACCATAGTAACTTGGGATTTTGTTGGCTGGCTCCCTGTAGCCATGAATCCCCCTCAGACTCCTCCTGCCTTTTACTGCAAATACTCAGCACCATGCACTCCCTATCGTGGTAAGGTTTCATCTTGTTAACATGGTAAAGTTTGTGCCACTGCCTCCTGCCTAGCAGTTTTATCATATAGTTAACATCACTGACCTTTCTTACCACTTTGGAGGGTCCCTCCCAAGCAGCCTGCAGCTTGTTGTGTCTGACAGGAATGAGAACCATAACCTGCTGCCCAACAGCATACTCTCTAGATCAAGCATTCCTGTCATACCAGACCTTCTTCTGGTGCTGGGCTAATGCCAGGTTCTTCAGGGCCATGCCTATGAGTTCCCTGAGCCTTGTCCTGAGGTTTAGGACATATCCCACAACAGACTCCTTGTGGGATTCACACTCACCCTCCCACTCATCATGAATCAAATCTAGAGATCCCCTCACCCCATGCCCATACACAACTCAAAGGGTGAAAAACCTGTGGATTCCTGGGGAACCTCTCTGTAAGCAAACAACAGATGGGACAAATATTTGTCCAACTCCATCTTAAACTGGTCTGCAAATGCCTGCAGCACGGTCTTTAGTGTAGAGTTAACCTCTACACAAGACCATTAGTCTGGGGGTAGTATGGGGTGATGTTTAGGTGCTTTACTCCACAGCGCTCCCACAGAAAAGCCAGTAGGTCTGATATGAAATTGGCATCTCTGTCAGTATTTCTTTTGGGAAACCTACCCTGCTAAAATAATCTCTAACAAAGCATTTGCCACCTTTTTTGCCTCAATGGAGGACAGAGCCACCGCCTCAGGGTATCTAGTACTATAATCTACTGCAACTAGGATATACTTCTTCCCTCTGGAACTTCAGATACTCAGAGGCTCCACAACATCCATAGCTACCTGCTGAAATGGCTTCTCAATCACAGGCAAAGGCACCAAAGAAGCTTTGATCTTGTCTCCTGCCTTGCCTACCTTTTGGCACTGCTCACAGGTCCTGCAGTACCCTGTTACATCCCTGGAAATCCCAGGCTAATAAAAGTTTTGCATAATATGTCTCTTGGCAAGCTTTATGCCTATATGACCTGCAAAGGGAATGTCATGGGCTATGGCTAGAAGTGCCAGATGGTAGGCTCTGGGCACTACCAACTGCTGTATTACCACAACATCTAGCCCTCCTTCAGGAGTCCACTCTCTATACAGTAACCCTTTGTCCCAGTATACAGATTCCCCCTTTTCTTGAGAATCAGGTGACTCCCTAGCTATCTCCCTCAAGCCTTATAATGTAGGGTCTGAGAGCTGAGCCTGTCTCAACTCTCTCTCTTCGTAACCCTTCCCATCTCCCCTTCCACAAGAAGTCTGGTATCCTCTGACAGCAGTGCCTCACTGTCAGCCTGACTACTACTATTCACCTCTGCCCTTGCAGTCACTCTATCGAAGGGAACATCAGTACCCACCAGCAGCTGTGGCTCACCTTCAGTCTCACTGCTACAGGGTAGCTCCCTCTCTGAAGTAACCACCTCACCAGTCCTGGCCTCAAGTGTGTAGTTTGCCTGGGCCCCCCCCCCCCAGGCTACCAGACCCACATGCTTGACCTCAAGCCTGACTGTGTGTAATTGCATGCACACAAGGTACTGCATTATTAAGATCATTCCCTATCAGGACATCTGTACAGATATCCTCAAGCACATGTACATACTTGCTTCCTTTTCTACCCTCCCAGTCAAGGTGAACCCCAGCCAAAGGTATTTGGAATGGGCTCCCTCCTAAAGCTCTGACTGGAGTAGACTGTCCAAGCAAGTAGTGCTCCTCTTTAACCATTGCAGGCTTCACAATGGTTAGGTCAGAGGCTGTGTCTCTCTTAGCAGTGGCCTGTTTCCTATCTACTAAGATATGATATAACCTCTTGTGGTAGTTTGGTAGTCTTGTTGTCTCCAGACAACTTACTGATGGCATTCTGTCATTCCCACTTGCTGCCACCCCTACTTTTTGTTTCCCACTTTGCCTCTGTGGACGCCTATATACTACATGGCCCCACTGGTTACATTTAAAACTTTTAACCCTTGATCCTGGCCATGTACCTGAACTAGTGGCTTCCCCTGCTACTGGCAGACTCTGTTGGGGTGGTTTAGGCTGCACATCATGTGTTCCCTTAGACCCATGTGCAGCACTACTAGGTATCCATTTCCTGTTCATTGATACCCTGCTTGCTAGGTGTAGGTCTCCCTTTTTCCCCAACTCATCTGTGATGTTGCATTCTCTATCTGCCAGCCAGATTCTCATCCCCTCAGGCAAAGTGCTAATGGCTTGTTCCCTCACCTAAAGGTCTGCTAGCCCTTCAAAAGTGGTGACTTGACACCCACTCACCCATCTATGAAAATAAGTGCTTAACTCAACAATATAATCACACACACTTTCATCTGCCTTGCGTCTATGCTCATGAAACTTTTTTCTATAATCTTCAGGTGTTAACTTAAAACACTTTTAAACAATTTTAACTGTATTATAATTTAAGCAACCAGCATTAGACAATTTAGAAACAGCAGTTACAGCTTTACCATTGAGTAAGGGGGTCAGGAACCATACACAGAGCCCTTGGTCAGCATTATACTGTTTACATACCCTTTCAAACATATGAATAAAACTACTGAAATTATCACCCTCTGTAAATTGTGGAAGAAATTTAGCATCCTTTATTGCTTCTGGAGTTCAGTTATTCCCTTCCCTGTTACCTCCATGACCCTGCCGAAGAGTCAGCATCTCCTTTTCATGTTGCCTCTGCCTCTCATTTTCTCCAGCTTCCAGATGTCTCAGTCTCTCTGCTGATTCTAATTCCAAACGCTGCAGTCCCTCTGCTGATTCTGCTTCAATATCCAAATGCCGCAGTCTCTCTGCTGATTCTAGTTCTAAACATTTGGCCTCCAGTTCAAGTCTGTTTAACTCTAGATGGATTTTTAAGCCCTCTGAGGTAAAGTTGAACTGTCCATTTTCTTTGAGTTGTACATCCCCAAGGCCAGTCTGGTTATCCTCTTGGTTGCTGGTCTGTGATGCAGCTGTGGTTAAGATTGCAATCCTATCTGCTTTAGTCAGGTTGGCATGCATCAATCCTTTGGCTTGGCACATCTCAGCTAACTGGTTCCTTGTCAGCTTGCCATACTCCTCTGCTGACATCCATGCCTGCTCTCCATGACTAACAAAGCTAACAAAAAAAAAAAACTGTTGTGATATAAAACTCTGAATGTCTACCATGTGGCTGCCTAAAAGTACAAACCCCTTCTTTAGCGACCACTGTTTACATACTACAGGAGTTCAATATCCACACCACTGACTGCCAGTATGTGATGTGGTGATCCCACCACTGTCAGCCAAATGTGACAACCCACCACTGCCAACCAGTAACCAAGGAGCCTCAACCCTCACCACTGGCAACAGTGGGGGATGTTCACTGAGAGGATACCAGGTACACACAATATTTCCAGATAAGCTCTCTGCATCAAGTGCAATTTCCCTTAAGAGCACACAGACCACAGTCAGTCTGTGGCTGGTTTCTCAGTCTTTCTCCAGATCCCCAATAAGACTCCTCAGTGACACAGCTACAGAGTTGAGATCTCAGCTGAGTGACCAAGCTAAGACCTCCACCACCCTCTCTGTCCAACCAGGGCTTTGTGTCCCTTGCCCAAGTAGCTGACACACACACTCTTTGAGGTTTGATTTGCACACACACACACACACACACACACACACACACACACATGGGAAAGGCTGGCACAGGTTTACTAGCTATGCCCCTTTCTGCCCAGACTATAAGGTAGTTACCACTGCCACCAGTCATCTCCTTATCAACTACTTTAAGGCCTTTAACAAAGGGTGTCCAATCTTACTGTGTAATATTAATATTAATTCAAATGGTAGTTTGACCAAGAGGAAGGCTATTAGGAGTGGCCCACAGAGGAAGGCTATTAGGAGTGGCCCACACAGTGTCACCAAATAAATATGCAAGTTCTCTCAAAACTTAAATATCTCGACACAGATCAGCCACAATTAAAGGTTTTAATACATTTAATAATAAATAATAAAAGAACAACAATATTAAAAAAAAAAAATATATATATATATATATATATATATATATATATATATATATATATATATATATTTTTTTTTTTTTTTACAGTGACATCAGAGTTCAAAACCACAGGAAATATTTAAAGCAACATTGCAGGACAGTTTCAAATAAAGGAAAATAACCAAACTAAACTTCATTATATTCCTGACTGAATCTAAGAGAATTACTTTAACCTAAGAACTTACTAATAAAGCAAGGTAGATGTTGTGATGAATGGTTCTTGTCAGGTCCAAAACCAAATACAGAATGCACTGTCTCACTAAGAGACTTTTCAAATTAGTATCTAAACTATTGCTACTGGGATAGCTTGCAGAATGACATAATTTCTTGTCATCTGACTTTTGGTTCCCAGGCCAAAGCAACCATTGATGAAGCTGGCAGTATTTAGCATCTACCTGTAAAAATATACAGACAAGGGCTTCTCTTCAGATCTTTGGCAGATGCTGGAAGTCATAAAATAATTGCATTCCTTCATGCTTTCAAGACCAGTAATTAGTTCACCGTAAAGACAATACAGAACGTTTCCTAGTACATTATGTCTTTTGCTGCACTGAAAACTGAAAGATACCATCTTTTGTGGCCTAGCCATAAAGTAATTTAATTTCAGTTATTTCTTTGAAGTTTGCTGACCTGCAGTTAACCTCCTGTATTCCAGATTCCACTATTAAAATATATACATTTAAACAGTTACAATAGTGCATGTACATTTCTGTTTTCAGTAGGGCACACTGTGGTTACATTTCAAACAGCACTTTGCTAATACCTTTTCAACACGCATCTATACAAGTAGTTTGATATACACATGACATACAGTTCTAATACATTTGTAACACGAGCATCTTGTATAAATCATTCCGATATTCACCAATAGCATATAATTATTTACAAAATTCCAGCTAGCTGTGCTGGCAGTATCTTCCTTTGTCACAGGCACTTCAGTATTGTGACTTTTCAGTCTTCTGGGTTTGCTCATTCTAACAATGACCAATATATATATAGCTCTATAAGAAGGGACGTGATGATTGGTGATCAGCAGTATGGTTTCATGCCATTAAAGAGCACTACAGATGCGATCTTTGCTCTGAGAGTTTTGATGGAGAAGTACAGAGAATGTCGGAAGGAGTTGCATTGTGTTTTTGTAGACATAGAGAAAGGATATGACAGGGTGCCTGGAGAGGAGTTGTGGTATTGTATGAGGAAGTCAGGAGTGTCAGAAAAGTATGTAAGAGTGGTACAGGATATGTACGAGGGTAGTGTGACAGCGGTGAGGTCTGCGGTGGGAGTGACGGATGCATTTAAGGTGGAGGTGGGGTTACATCAAGGATCAGCTCTGAGCCCTTTCTTATTTGCAATGGTGATGGACAGGTTGACAGACGAGATCAGACAGGAGTCCCCATGGACTATGATGTTTGCAGATGACATTGTGATCTGTAGTGAGAGTAGGGAACAGGTGGAGGAGACCTTGGAGAAATGGAGATATGCTCTAGAGAGAAGAGGAATGGAGGTCAGCAGGACTAAGACAGAATATATGTGTGTGAATGAGAGGGAGGATAGAGGAATGGTGAGGATGCAAGGAGTAGAGGTGGCGAAGGTGGATGAGTTTAAATACTTGGGATCAATAGTTCAGAGTAATGGTGAGTGTGGAAAAGAGGTGAAGAAGAGAGTACAGGCAGGATGGAGTGGGTGAAGAAGAGTGTCAGGAGTGATTTGTGATGGACGAGTACCAGTAAGAGTGAAAGGGAAGGTCTACAAGAGGGTAGTGAGACAAGCTATGATATATGGGTTGGAGACGTGGCATTGACAAAAAGGCAGAGTTAAAGATGTTAAGATTTGCACTGGGTGTGACGAGGGTGGACAGGATTATGAATAAGTATATTAGAGGGTCAGCCCAGGTTGGAAGGTTTGGAGACAAAGCCAGAGAGGCACGATTACGTTGGTTTGGACATGTGCTGAGGAGGGATGCTGAGTATATTGGGAAAAAGATGCTAAGGATGAAGCTACCAGGTAACAGGAAAAGAGGAAGGCTTAAGATAAGGTTTATGGATATGGTGAGAGAGGACATGCAGGTGGTTGATGTGACAGAGCAAGATGCAGAGGACAGGAAGAAATGGAAACAGGTGATCTGCTATGGTGACCCCTAACGGGAACAGCCGAAAGGAGATGATATATATATATGTGTGTGTGTGTGTGTGTGTGTGTGTGTGTGTGTGTGTGTGTGTGTGTGTGTGTGTGTGTATATATATATATATATATATATAAGTTATATGTATATAAGGAATCCTGAACTTTGGGGACTGCAATCTACAGATTTGTTTTACACTGAAAAAGTTACATCAATAGTGAATGTCATCAACAAATAGTGGTATAAGAGAGGGAGGAATGGAGGGTCTTGTGTCTTTCGGTTACATTGCTATCAAAAGATACTGATTTTGTTCTACTGAGAATGGATGACAGAGGGATAAGAGAATGTGCTTTCCCCTCACCCTATTTTACCATCACAGAGTTAGTATGTTCAGAGGTGGGGGAGGACTGGGGGTGCAGGGAAGCAAGCTTGTTTGTTTTAACATCACATGTTGGATGGTTTGTATCTAAAGCACCTGATATAGTGAATCTCAATCGTCTTTTACATCGTTGATTCAATACAGACTCATTGTATATGGGTGTGTCTTTGTGTATTTGTGTGGGTGCGGCTGTGGGTGTGAGCATGTGCGCGTGTGCGTGTGTGTGTGTGTGTGTGTGTGTGTGTGTGTGTGTGTGTGTGTGTGTGTGTGTGTGTGTATACACACAGATAGTCAGACGGACAGATAAACAGATAGATATGTACTATCTATATATAAGTATATATGAGCTGTATGTAGACTTTTTCTTAGATATGCATCTAATAGGTGAACATTTGCATGTGTGTGTGTGTGTGTGTGTGTGTGTGTGTGTGTGTGTGTGTGTGTGTGTGTGTCTGTAAATGGAATGAGCAGATATAATATTTCTGAATCTTCAGCATCCTAAAGTGTGTGTGTGTGTGTGTGTGTGTGTGTGTGTGTGTGTGTGTGTGTGTGTGTGTGTGTGTGTGTGTGTGTGTGTGTGTGTCTGCGTGTGTGTGTCTGTAAATGGAATGAGCAGATATAATATTTCTGAATCTTCAGCATCCTAAAGTATATACAATTTAATTCTATGTATTAACTCTGAAGGTAACTTGCTTCAGAGTTGTTCTCAAGTGTGTATGGCCTAACAGATGATATGATCATATGTGTCAGGATGCCAGTGAACATGGTATACGAGTTTGCCAAGTTATTAAAAGAACATATTGTGAGAATTGCTGATAAAAAGTAAATGTAAACTCAGTCAATAAAATGACAATAATGTCTGTAGAAGCACTGCAAACACACAACAAACTCACAGACAGGCAGTTATGCATGCAGTGATGTCATCATGCAATTAAGACTTCACTGACATCTAGGGTGATGAATACCAGCTACACAGCTATTATATGCTTCCCTCTATCCACCTATCTCAAAGCTGTCAAGTATCATGGCTTAAGTGACCTACTTATTTGTATATAATAATTACTTATGGTATACTATCAAAATCTTGATGTTAAAAACAAAATTCCGAATCCATACATACTAATGAGGTGTAAATGTCAAATCTGATAGATGAATTCAGCAGATTCAACATTACATTGAACATTGAACAGGATGTCCACATAGGAGCTAAGGTATGTCTGGCTCCTACCCTGGAATTCAATGTTTTGCCCCCCTGCACCCCCTTGCTAACTATATATTCCAACTCTGAGATCGCACTACAGTGAGGAAAGGGATGAATTTCCCAGTCTTCACTGTACCACGATCTGTACTCATAACATCAAGCTCCTATCAGCGACGTGCACAGTGGCATTCAGTGATAAGAACTATCTCACTCAATTAACATTAGGCAGAAATCATCCAACCACCGTTTGACATTCCCATGTTTGCAGAAGGTTAATTCTGTCTTTGATAGTAAACCATTATTTACTTATGTCCTTCACTGTTTAAAACTATTGCCAGTGGTAGTCCAGCACAGTACCTATTAGTACTGATTATGCCACCTGTAGGCTCTGTAAAAGCTTAACTTTAACAGTATTAATAACTACTGATCTTATTTATAGGGCCACTGAAGCCTTTTTTTACTAACATTTTTCTGGATCTCAAGCAAGGGAGTTAAATGAACCAGTAAAACAGTATTTTGCTATCCCATTTGACAGATATAGTAGCAAAGTAATTGAGCTGTCCTTTAAGTACTAATATTCTCAGGATAACCAAATTGTGAAGCTACTGCAATCAGTTCAGACTGCAGAGAAAAAGGCAAAAATATGGTTGACAGTGGAAAATCAAACTGCTGGAGAATCTGATGAATGCACTTTTGAAAAATGAAACAAAATCTGTCAAATTGCAGTCATGACTGGTGAAGCCAGTGTAATGCAGACTTTGTGAGGAAAATAAACTTTCTTAAGTCAGAAATAGAGGAATTGGAATATACAAGCAAAACTATATATGTTTCATACAGTGCTCTCTCTCTCCTGTAGCAGCACTCTCCACATAAATGCAGTCGAATACAAAAATTCATACACTGATGACCTTTGACTGATTGCTGACCTTGGACATTTTAGCCTCTAGAGCAGACTGCTTCATACAGCTGCATGCTACAGAGGATTAGTTTAGAACAGAAACAAGGTTTGCATTTGCAGAGATTATCAAGAATGTTCTCAAGACAGGAGCTGTTGCACAGCTGCTGTTTCCTGCCAACCTACAGCTAGCTAATGTTGAGAAAGAAGAAACTATGTAAATCTAGCAGTAGCAGAAACTTCCTTGGGTATGTATGTATGTGCAAAGAAATGAGACACGGAACAAGCCTTGTAAAGTGCAGACAGAGAGTGACAGAGAAGATAGTTTCATGGATATTCTCAAGTTCTTGCCCAGTACCCTGTTCAGGGTTCTTAGATGATGTGATAGCTGGCTTAAAGAAATATTTAATTCAGTCTTTATATGTTCCTGTCATAAAGCTTTAGGTTGCATATTGTTTAGTGTTTACTGGCATACTACAAGTTACAATGTTTTTCTTTCACCTACATTCTGAGTGATGATATCATATATTCATTTGGGCCTACGTCATTTGATCGAGAGACCATTTGACTGAAACCTATTTGATCAAAAGTTCATTTGACCGAAAACCAGTATTCAAGGCAAATAACAGGGATTTATCCCCCTCCCAATGTCGTGCGACCCTGGAGTTGGTATATATAGATAGGGGAGGGTGTGGGGGGTACAGCCCCCCACCTATATTTGTTTAAAATCTGTACTTTTTGTGTTATTTTCTTCTTTTGCTGCACCCCCCCCCACTATATATAGCAACTCCAGGGTCGCATGACATTGGGGAGGGGGACAAATCCCAGATTTATGCCTTGAATACTAGTTTTCGATCAAATGAACTTTCGATCAAATGGGTTTCAGTCAAATGGCTTTTCGATCAAATGAAGTAGACCCATTCAGTTATATATTGCAGTAAATGCATGTTTCACAGCGCATATAGAAATGCATTATTTATCCGAATAGTTTTTTTTCTATTTAAAAGCCAATTAACAATAAAGGTTCCCATTGTTTGCACAGTAGAATATGTTCCCCTTTAGACAGACAGCCATGACCTCTACCTAACCCCAATTTGAAAATATGCAGTAAAATTGTAGGGTGGCTATACATGGATCATCAAAAAAGTTAAACATCAAATATAATTAAAAATAAATAAATAATAAAAAATATTTCAAGTCTGCCTGAATTTTATTGAAACTAAAAAGATACTCCCCCAGATCACAAGATCTTTTACTACATCATTAGAAGTAAGTAAAGCCCACAGGCATTTTTATCAATAATGGGTTATGCTACCTGCTGCCCTGACATCTCCACACCGAAAAAACATTTTTGCAGAGGCTGACAACTGTTTTGCTATATCACACTCTACCTTTCAGAATATGGATGGTTGAAATATTCCCTTTGGTAGTAATATTTACTTACTGTCAGAGTATGAAGAAAGGTTATATTTCACAAGTCTGCCTACTTGGTTACTAAAAGAAAATAAATAATACATCATTCAGTTGTCAGTTCCTAGTTTGCAGATTAGCAGTTCTATGGCTTTCTAGATTTTTCTAGATTTTTTTTTTTTTGCTTCATCTGCCATTCACTGTCATGCTTCTTAGTTTCTACAGTTCCATTTAAAGGTAGTTGATAAAAGGCGTTAAACTACTTTGCAGAATTAATCCTGACACTGCTGTTTCAGAAAAATCCTTTGACATCAAATTATCGATCACAGCTAAGCATGTCACTTACCCTCTTCCTGAATCGTCACTGGGTTAGTGATAAACAAGTGATTAGGAACTTGATGTTTTTGCTCTTTTGCTTGTGATTCAAAACATTTTCTGTTGTCATCAAGTTAATTCAGAGAACTCCTCAATACATAAATAGTCAAGCTTAAAGCTAAGGCGGGTGCTTTGATAGCTTGTACCCACCCTGAAGAATAAAGTGCAGCATAGATTCAATAGTTTACCTCAATAAGAGAGCCAGTCGATATAACTAACATGCTAGCATTCAAATATGTAAAAAATTCAGGCCACAAAGGGGAACATCATCCTTTCTTCTTCCCTACAAAAATGAATTCAGCTAAAATTACACCCAAAACGATCGTCTATGCTATCAGTAAGGTTAGAAACACCTACTCCATGGGAAAAGATGAAATATCAGGAAGCCTAATTTGTGCAGTCAAAAATCACCTGGTATACCTCCTTATGCTGATTCCTAACAGAGCATTAAAAACGGGACACTTTCCTGATAGCTGGAAGAGAGTTATTGTTGTGAAAATCCATAAGGGAGGTGACTCCTTCAATAACCCACAATAATAAATAAGCAGTCTCCACAAGTATGTTGAACAAGGTATTGCAGGTGGTCATCATGAAACTTACTTAGGCAAGCAGAGGAAACTTCTCCATGACATAACCTTTGTCAACAGTAGATGTTCAATGCTTAGCTTTGTAAATTTCTTTAACAGTGTGACTGTTGCCCTGGATAAAGTAATATTTGACTATGCAGCTTACTATGATCTGGAATAAGAGTTCAGCAGTATAACCAATAATGGAGTAATAACAAACTGAGGACTGTAAAGGTAAATAAAGCTGTAATAAATTCGGTTCTCAATTGGCTATGTAGGTGTATACAGCAGGTAAGAATGGGAGGACTCTTATCCTCACCATTCTTTCTCTTGAACAATGGAGTTTGTTAAGGCTCTGCCCTGGAGCCATTCCTTTTTAAGTATCATTTTTCTCAGACATGAAAACTGGCTCTAGTGTCTAGTCCACCAAAAACACAGACAGCTACAAACTTGGGAAAATTGTCTTTAACTTCAGTGATACCACCTCCCTTTAAACAGAACATAGCATTGAACACAAACATCATAGGAGAAATTACCTTGCCTTCAGTGTCAGAATATGCAGCACCTTGGTATTTGGTAAATACCACAACCAGCATTATATATGATGTGATAAAGAAAACAGTCTTGTGAGTAAAGGAGGCCTTGCCAGAGGTCAGAATTAAGCATTTAGTCTTAACACCTACAAAAATACAAGTGACACTCCTTCAGTTACAGGACCCAGTAATCTAGTGTCACCTGATCTTAAGTGGCCTGGAATGATGTACCCTACTAATTTATTAAAAGCATATATGCCATAGTTCAATGTTTCAGTGTAGTCATATGACTAAGGACCTAAGAGGAGCCATGAGAATATATTCTGCAGCTCAAAACAGGCCCCTATACTCTGTCTCCAAAGCAGCCATCTATCATTTTTTTAAGTTCCTAAGCTTTCACCTGATATGACCTCAACAGGCAACTTGTTCCATCTTTTTCCAGCTCAGATTTTAAAAGGTAAAGTCCTATTTGACTTATTCAATCAGTCATAACATACACACATTATTATTTCTAGCACATCTATTGCGAGAGTCGAAAATGTTGCCCCAAAGTAGTTTTGTTGCAATTATTATGCAGACATCTGTAGACCCATATGAGATCAGCACAAAGCAAATGACAGTAAATAGAACAGAGGTTTAAATTTATCAGGCTGTCTACATAACATGGAGTTTTAAAGGAAGATATATGTTTCATGTAAAATTGTAGACACATTTCAGTTTATTAAAATATTCTATACTGTATGAACAAAAACCTGTTCTATAAAAATGTATGGGTCTTACTGTGCTCTTAAATAATGGGACCAACGCTGAAGAATTTCTAGAGGAAAATGACTGAAATATAATCTTTGTAGTAACAAAATATTTCTGGTTGGTTTACAGACATGACCATTCCTCTTCATATCTTGAGTGATCAAAACACCCACTTTTGTATATTTGTGGCATTTTGCTATGAAATCATTACCTGATTTGTTTGGATATTTAGAACTATCTCTACCCACATGTAGTAGCTTGTACTTTAGTTAAATAACACATTGTTGGTTTTACAACAGCTGTATAAAACACCAAGGTAATTCTGTAGGTACTTTTCACTACTGCATGAGTTAACTAGACAAAGTGCTTTAATATCATCAGCAATTTTGCAAGCCAGCAGTAGCTGTCTCACAGTAATAAGGATATAGATATATGAAAACTATAGGGCCCTAATAGTGAAACTTGGGGAATTCTATTTAGAATTTCATTATAGTACATCTCTAAGTCTGGCCATAGAACTCCTTCCATTGAACAATTTTGTAACTTAGTTCACAAAATAGCTGTTAAACATCTACTACTTCAGTGCTGTAATTATAGATAAATGAGGAACAAAGTCAAAAGCCCTAGCCATTTCCAGGTGTACAACACTGGGATTGTTCATTGCTAATATGACACTTGAGTAAATTGAGATTAGATTTGTTGTACGTGGTCTCCTACTGAAACCATGATGAAGGGTGTCTTAGTAAAGACCACTTCCTAATCCTTCCATGTATGAAGTAGTGCATTTTCAAATGGCTTCTCCAAGATGTATATCCTTATGACAATGAAACTTCTGTTCCAGACCTTGACCCCATGATTCAGTAAAGTTCATGTAGGCTACGTGAACAGCCTACATAGAATGTATCCTAGTACACTGCCACGGTTCCCCCTCAACAGCATGGCATACATACTAATTATGGTGCGCACCTAAGAGAAGTCACAGCAACATGGATATTGAATCCGTGTAAGACTCACAGTGCAGCCACACACATTTTGGCCTGTTCACTATGGCCAAAAGGTGTACAGGACATTTTACGTCATTACATTTCAATTTCATTTTTTTTTATATGTATGTGCTTCTTTGTGTGGTGTGGTGTGTGGCTTAGCTATGCTCAGATTTGCACAAATATACATCAGACATCCTCTAGACATCTAAAAATAGAAACTGGATGCATTCAATGTTAATAATATTTAAGTTTTCTCTGTTTTTATATTTTTTTACATGTGCTTGATTGCGGCATGCATTGCGTTGCTTAGCTAGGTGTAGCAAGGCATACTTAAGCAGTAGACATATGCTAGAAAAGCTAAAATATAAACTGGATGTATTCAATTGTTGTAGATCTGCAGTGCTTAGCTATGTACAAACCCATGCAGTGATGCTGCACTATGCTTACAGGCACCTTCCTAGTACATCTGAAGATATATAAGTCCCCTTCACTATCCAAGTGGCTAGATAGGTTGAGTCATGACCTGTTGTGGAGTAGGTCCTCGGTTCAGGTCCTGGGCAGTAATCATTTTTACATATAGTGCTATGAAACTGTGTTAGGTGATTGAAACATCAGTTGACTTTAAATTAAATATTTGTTACATTTAAGAAATGGCCAAAAAAGCTAAACATTGCTAAGCTTTGCTTAAACATGGATTTTTGAGTTTGCGTGAGTTTATCCTTTTGGTATGTACCTTTCCAAGCACCTGCAGCAGTTGGAGAGACCACACAGTTTCTCCACAATGGGAATTCAGGTCTTCAGCATTTATCCGTAGTGATCTGATATCACTGTCACTTTAGTGTGTGACATACAAACTACTCAGAGGTGACCTCTGTCTTGCATAAAAGGCAATCGCTGACCCTCCTGTATTAGAAATGCTGCATATCCATAAGTCAAATGGTACAAGGGTTACTCACTATATAGACCTTAACCTGGCAGGTGACATTAATACAACCTGCTGGAGGGAGACAATTGCCTACCACAGTTTAACACACCTTTGTAACAGACTCCCACATCATGTCAAACAGAGCACCTCATTGTTCCTCTCTAGATGCAATCAATAAAATTGGATAGCGGAACATAATTTCACCATGGTGGTTCTAGCTGTGGCCCTCATGGATAGGGGCAATAGGTGCTGATCGTGTACATAAAGGTAACAACTTGGCTATGATTCTAAGGGCACTAGGGGTCATTAGTCAAGTAAATTCCAATTAGCCTAAGATCCCATAGTCAGATGTAAAATGCTCTAACATCCACACACACAAACTTGGCTGCAGTGAAAATAGTACCACTACCTTTTTATTTCTGTAGAACACTACACAAACACACACGCACACACACACACACACACACACACACACACACACACACACACACACACACACACACACACACACACACATACACACACACATAAAGTTGGCTACTGTGAGATTAGAACCCCTACCTATCTAGTCTTACACACTACAGATCACAGTATTTATGGCTTTAGGTAGTCTTATGGTAGATGACATCAGCAGGCCTGGTGAGGGGCAAGAGTTTGGAGGCCTGCATCACCTGCTAGGCCCAAAAGAGTCCAAAACCCTGTATGTTTGCAAGTCAGTGTGTGATTCATATTCGTTTTGAGGAAGTTACACATACACACCCAAATACAGCAAGTGGGCTGAAGTGAGATTAGAACCCCTACCTATCTAGTCTTACACACTACAGATCACAGTACTTATTGCACACACCATGGTTTAAGTGCAATATTAACATGTCTTTAGGAAGACTTATGGTAGATGATATCAGCAGGCCTTGTGGAGGATGACAGTTTGAAGGCCTGCATCAACTGCATGTGCCAAAAAGTGCAAAGCAACATCAGCTTTGAAGTCAGGAGGTATATACACACACAGTAAGTGGTCCAGCATGAGGTTAGACCCCCGACTTATCTAGTCTTACACACTATAGATCACAGTACTTACTGCACGCACCATGGTTTAAGTCTGACCTTAGCATGGCTTTAGATAATTTTATAGTAGGTAGTATCAGCAGACCTTGTGGAGGATGACAGTTTGGAGGTCTGCATTAACTGCATGTGCCAAAAAGTGCAGAGCAATGCCAGCTATGAAGTCAGGGTGGTATGCATACTTGCTCTTTGAGGGATATATGTACACATGCAAACACATGCAAACACACACAGCAAGTGGCCCAGAGTGAGAGTAGAACCCCTAGTCTTTCATCCTACAGATCACAGTACTTATCACATGTACCACAGCTTAAGTCTGTCATTAACATGGCTTTAGGAAGTCTTATGGTAGATGACAGCAGCAGGTCTTGTGGAGGATGGCAGTTTGGAGGCCTGCATCAACTGCATGAGCCAAAAAGTGGAACACAATGCTAGCTTTGAAGTCAGGGTAGTACGCACACTTACTCTTTGAGGAGATACACACATGCACACACACACACACACACACACACACACACACACACACACACACACACACACACACACACACATAAACACACCAAGTGGGCTGTATTGAGTTTAGAACCCCAACCTATCTAGTGTTATATACTACGGATCTCAGTACTTAATGCATGCACCACAGGTCAGATGTGCTTTGTAAATGATTGCAGGTGAAGTAATCCTAGAGAACATAAACATGCTCTGTGCTGAACAACTTGGGGGCCTGCAGAGTCACATTGCTTCCTACTGTCATCTGCAGCTAGTACTCTAACAGTCAGTAAACTGTTGTGTAGCCTTGTTATGTAACAACAGCACATATTTTGGACATATGTATCCATTTACATTTTGATGGGCAAATCTGTGACAAAACTAAATTAGCCCTGTCAATGTGTGTGCACACAATATAGTACAGTACATACCTTGTTCAATTGTTGATGTATGTGTGTTGAAATCCAGCAGACATATGGTGCTGTAGGGAATGTGGGTGTTGTTGCTGCCATAGATACAAACATATGGCTTGACAAATTATGTACGGATTCATATATGAGGCCATACATTTTCAAGGTTTCCACATGCTGTAATAGGGAAACATGGTATGACTCACCACTGTCTAGATGTTTGCAGCAAGTACACAGGTTTGACTTATAGTTACGTGTGTTTCACACAAAATTCTGGTTTGCTGTTAAATGTGGTATCATTTACACATGATGTGAGAGAAGACTGCCAGAACTCTGAACTTCAGATATCCCAATAGTCCTCCAAGTACAACACATGTTATTCTACACACTTTCACATATTTTTAAGTGCATTATCTAATGCTGAGCCCTTCCTTTTGGCCCTTCACCCAACATTATATGGGTAGTGCAGCTCTACTCTCCATGATCTGGGTATGTAGGGCATACAGACATACACACCCATATTTACGTGTGTATATATATATATATATATATATATATATATATATATATATATATATATATAATTTTTTTAAACAAAGTTGCACAAAGAGCAATGGATTTGAGCTCTGCTTAGCTAAGTGTATGGGCATGCTCAGTGGCATTTTTGGCTTATTTGCACCTTGCTAAGCAGCACGTAAATGGCCAGCATATTGCTTACATCAGAGACTTACTGTTCCATAAATTGACTCCAGTCCACACCTAGCTGTACTCTAGGCTGGGATTATGATATGATTAGAAACACTCAAAACTATGTCTACCTATATAGCTGGGTCCATAAATGAATCTACAGTTTCAGTCACTGTGTGCTGTATGTAATAGTCACCTTTCTGTTTATATCTTCCAAATCTCATATGCTAAATTTGTAAATTATTTATCAGCATATTATAATCCTGTGACCAAACGGTCAATTTAGTCAAGTTATTCAGCAGACATGCCCCATCTGAAACACATGTAATCAGTATACCCAATTTCAAGTCATCTGCAGACAGACTGTAGAACAACTCAAATGAAATGGAAATCTGAACAAGTTTGGCCTTAGGACAGAGCCCTGTGGGATACCCTGGGTATAACCAATTATTCCACTTGTCCTGTTGTCCAATCACAAATATGCATCTGCTATTTTCTTAGACCTATCCAAAGCCTTCAATATGGTTTCATAAAACAAACTCTTAGCCACCTTCTCAGCACTAATTTTTTCCCAGTCCACTCTTGCTTGGTTCCAAGACTATCTGACTGGACACCAGCAAGCAGTACATTTGCAAGGTGATCTATCATCCCTCCTTCCTGTAACCATAGGTGTTCCTTAAGGTTCCATACTAGGTCCCCTGCTATTCTCACTATTCACTAACAACCTCCATACCTCAGTCTCACAAGCATCCTTTATTCAGTATGCTGATGACTCCACAGTGATTTGTGCTGCCCCTTCTATACAAGAGCTTCAATCAATGACACAAAACTCCTTTCTAGCAGTCAAAACCTGGCTAACAAATTCCCATCTAATCCTGAACCCCAGCAAAACAAAACGTATGCTATTCCACCCTACAAAATTGACTACATCCCCTCCCCTTTCAACATTGAATCTACTAATAAAACCATCATCACTCCCACTGCTCATACTAAGCTACTAGAGGTTGAAATAGACAATTACGTGAGATTTGACATCCACATAGCTCAAACCATACAAAAAGTGCACAAAAAATAGGTATAGTGTATAGGAATAAACTATACTTCACAAACAACACAAAAGCCACAATAGCTGAAACACATTTGATCTCAACCTTGATGTATGCATCACCCATGCTCACCAACCTTAGAAAAACTGACCTTGCAAAACTTGAGATATGCTATAATAAAATTGCTAGATTTGCTACCAGCTCAAACTCTAGGACCAATCACTGTACAGCCCTGAGGCAGCCAAACTGGCTCAAGCTTCCCCCAACTCCTTCTTTATTACCAACTAACCATGGCCCAGAAAATACTCTATCAGAAGGAGAAAACACCTGCCCTGCAAAACCTAATGCAACCTTACTCTTGTTCCAGATCCTTACGATCCAACAATAAATGCCTGATAACAGTTACCAGGCATTTATTGTTGGATCGTAGAATCTGGAATGTAAAATTTTCCTTCTGATAACAGTTACCACTGCTAACAATCAGGCTGGATTCTCCAACCTGATTGTTAGCAGTGGTAACTGTTATCAGAAGGAGAAAACACCTGCCCTGCAAAACCTAATGCAACCTTACTCTTGTTCCAGATCCTTACGATCCAACAATAAATGCCTGATAACAGTTACCACTGCTAACAATCAGGCTGGAGAATCCCTCTTCTCCAACTCTATAGCTAAAATCTGAAATGCATTACCTCCCAACATTACATCCACCACAAACTCACCACATTTCAAACTGTTACTAAAAACTCACCTGTCCAAGAAATGGACATGTCCATGTATGGTCCCTGACTAGACAGCTTGTTCCTGATACTGCTCCAATACCGATTCAGTCCCATTAGCTGTACGGTTTGTATAAAAATGATGTGGAATACAATACTTACCTTGCCTGTAGATTTATTTTTTTTCTTGCTGTATTCAACTGTATTTGTCATATATTGTACTTGAAGCTTTGAAGATATTGTTTATATTAGATGGAGCTTTGATCCCTGGGCCTCCATTGAAAAAGGACTTGTGTCCAGTCGGACTTTCCCTGTAAACAAATGCAAAATAAAAATAAAAATAAATAAATAAATTGCTGTATACTTCCATGTCCTATATGTAAACCATGAAATTATCCATCTTATCAAGAGTGCATCAGTACCTAGTTGTTCTAGTATATTGATCATTGTTTTGTGTATGGCCCTGTCAAATCTTTATAAATTACATCACAGCACAATTTTTCCATTCATAGCTGTTATTATAATGTCATAGTACATCATGGTGCAGGTGGAACTTAGATCTATTTTCAACATATGCATGTTGATATATGGTTTCAAGTCCCAAACTTTACAGTTCTGATACTGACTAATCCAATATTACCTATCACTTTTTAAAATCATCTTGGATATGCGGCACAGACACAAATGGGTAATTTATATGTGCAATAGGTTAATACTGGTATAGACACAAGTCTGTAAAACAATAAGTGTTACTCCTTAACATGCCAAATATATGGATATCTCAGGAGCCCTGAACACCATCACACAAACTACCTGCCTTAGTCCTATGAGCCACAGAGGCTGCTTGATACACAGAGGATCATTCATTACACCATCACCTGCATAAATATGTACTTTTCTATTCTCAGTTAACGAACACATAACATGTAAGTTCAAATTGTGCGTTACTCTTCTGATGCTGTGTGGCATACTGTGTAAAATGCTCATACAACATAGATGATTTATTGTTATGGTAGTTACAAGGGGATACTGCTGGTTTGAGAGGTGGAGAAACAAAAGTGCAAGTTCTGCTAGGACACACACTAGTCTGACCATATTTTAACCACACTTTCTAACATGTCCCTTGCATGAAGTACCAGTAATCAGTTGCAGTAAGACTGCATGAATATTCCATGCAGGAGGCCTACCAACTACAAATGGTGACATGTCAGCGGAATGGGTGTCTGTAGTTCCATGTGGATGTACCTTCTGTCCAAACAGCCCAGTATATTTGCCTGCATAATGTACCCGATCCATAGCTACAATGACATAACATAACAATCCACTGTACTACTGTATAGGTTATTGACTTACCTTGCAAGTGCAGCTGTTGACACAACTGTAGTGCAGGGATGATTATGTCTGATACAAGCAGTACACAGCCAATACATGGATAGGTAGAGGATGTGTGATTTGGCTGGCATCAATTTTGATATCTGTATGTGAGTAGTAGGAGTAAGGTGTTAGTCCCCAGGTCCCTAGGTTGTTAGTGAATGTGCTATGCGTTGTCTCTTAGTTAAAGCCAGGGTGTACTGAGCATGCCTACATCTGCCTACAGGGACATCAGCAGGGAGTTCCTCCTCCAATTCCTCCTGTGATTGTGGCTGTGGTGACCTAGGCACTGGTGGGGGACTGTGTATCCCTTCCCTTTACTGATCTTGCTGCAGCTGTTTCCACATGATCAGATTGTGTAGCATAGCATATACTGTGAATATTTGTGCACATTTGGCTGGAGTATACTGCAGGGCTCCACCAGATATATCAAGGCACTGGAACCATAACTTCAAAAGTCCAAACACACACTCTATAATGTTCCTAGTTTGTCTGTGTGCCTCATTATAGGGTTCTTCTGTGAGTGTGGGTACAGTTCTGATGGGTGTCATCATCCACAGTTCCAGGCCATAGCCAGCATCCCCCAGTAAATGACCTTGTGGAATGTCTTCCCTAGCAAACATCCAGTACAGCTGTGATGTGTGCCAGATATGGGAGTCATGATCACTGCCAGGGTTGCCAGTACAAGCATTCAAGATAAATCCCCTGAGTACTGCACACAACTTGGCAGTTGATGGAGTGATATCCTTTGTGGTTAATGTAGATTTGTACATGACAGCAGTATATGGCACCCAGTATTTCAGGGTAATATGCTGCATGGTAGACGTGTTACATATTGCTGAGCCTCACCTCAGGATCTAGGGGAAAAATATGTGCTCACTAGCATGTATGGGAGCTTAGCATCCAGAAATTATTGAAGTATCCTAGATACAGATGCCTGTGACACCCCCATTATGTCCCCAGTTGGTCTTTGAATGGTACCTGTAGCTAGTATCCTAAGGGCTATACAGATCTTAGTTTCCACTGGGATGGGTTCGCCTCTGTTAACTATCGCTGTGAGTTGAGGGTGGCAGAACTCAGTGAGTTCTTGTAATATGTCCCTGTCCACCCTGGAGCACTCTACAATCACCAGCTCATGTTTCTCCTGGAAGGTTAACCTGGGGCTGAACACTCTTCTCCTTCTCCAACCATGTGGGATGGGATAATTATGATGCAGTTCACCTGCCTAGGATGTAATTGATCTGATTTAAAGGCCCTGCTTTGGTGCGAGGCTTGGCGCTGTACACAGTGTCGAGCAGCATAGCTTATACAAAAGTATATATTATTAATTGAATATATCCAGTTTTCCTTGACAGAGGCCTACTTCATCACTGTCACATGGGTAGTCGGCTCGCACGAACAAGCTAAGCTATGTGGCACGCCATGCAAACACACATGCTAAGCACTAAAAAATCCTAAAAGTATCATAGTGGGAATATCAAAACCATGTAGGAGCCTACACAAATAGGATATGTGGATACAGTTGCTCCTTTCAGCGATTCAACAAAGGAGCCTCATTTGCATAAAAATTTGTGCTGACAGCCTGGAAACTACACGGTTCTTAGCTGTGTAAACTGGGTGACAGCAGGGATGCACTGTTGTACAGACCCGATGTAGGGTCCTACAATACATTTGTGTTCAGTACATTATAGATGTTATTTTAATTTTTTTTTCTGTTAAGCGTGTTTGTGCAATGTGGTGCATAGCGCAAACAGGCTAAAATTATTAAAGAAAAATTATTATTAATTTTAAATATCCCCTTCCTTTTACAAACATCCCCAGTGTATGTTTTGCACATGTATGTATTTGAGCTACTATTTTCAGGGGAGTTATGTCCAAATTTCTGGACTTTTACATCACCTTCTGTCCATGTAGACTCTTGTACGCAGAAAATTTCCATATACACTATGACCACGTACACAGAGTCTACACGGATGCGTTTCATCTTGTTGGATCACTCCACCTGTCTCATTTGTATAAGATTCACCTGCTTAAGCAGAAATTTGCATTGCAAGAAAGTTTTCCTGTTTTCTCATAAGCGCTGCTAAACGATGTTTACTGAATCTAAAAATCTTTGCGCTTGTGTACGCATCGTGGTGTGATGCATACATAAAAAAAAAATTGTAGGCTTTACCAAATTCCCCCTTGAGTTTTTTTTTTACTTTCTCCAACAGTTTTCATATTCTTAGCACTTCTAGTTCTGATCACGTGCCTCCCACTAACTAGTTACATAGACAACTGCAAATTTTTACAACCCAGCAAAGAATCTGTGTACAAAAATTCATCTGTTACCTATCATACCCAAGACTTTTTTGCTGCATTAAAAAATGGCAGTTTTGATGGCATCCATGCAGAGGACAGAAAATGTAGGGGATGAGTAGGAAATATCATTAAACATAGATACTGGGCATTAATTTATTTAATTATCTTGGAAATAGAATTTCAATAAAATCTCAAGCTTTCTAATAATCCCACTTCTTTTCTAGTGATAACTAAAAGTCTAGGCAATATGTATTAATTTTTTACACTAAATATATTTTAATGGTTTTCTCCCGTGCCTTAGTGTTATGGAAACTTGCCAAACTACATTGACAGCTATAATTTTCCAGAAAAAAAAATACAAAAAGTTAGATTTGACAAGCAAAAAAGAGCATTCTATTTGTCCCTGCTAACTAAATTCATGAACATTTGACATACGATATATCTCTTTATAGGGATCTATTTAAACCATTTGGTGAGAAACACTTTTTGGAGTATTATTAGTTTCATCAAGCTGCCACACATTAATTTGTGAAGCTCCTGTCCAAATGTTTATATCAATGAATTTTAGTCTATGTGCTGCTCACAGAGTGTAATTAGACAATTTGATCGTGGTTTCTGATAAATCTTAAAAAAGTAGTTGGCTCCAAAATTCGTTACACATATTTTAAGGCACTGACAGGGTTCAGAAACAATTTGTATAGTACACAAGATATGTTGTGTGGTTTACAGATGTGCAGGGTTTTGTCAATGCAAAGACAAGGCTCACTTGTGTCATTTTATGTGATATGAAGTACATGCAGATGAGAAACTAAATGACAGAATCAGTAATTCTGAATAGAATAAAAAAGGATTTAATTTGCATTAATGTACAAGTATAAACTAGAATACAATATAGGAAAGCATCAGCATGCAGAAATACAAGGTTTAACAGCAGGACTGGTTCATTTTTAACCAAAACTAGATTAATACAGTGAAAATGTCTATAATGGTGGCCTTGTCTGACATGTCATGATAGGATTCCTTCTAATAGACTTCTTCTTTTCGAGAAATTTACTTCTAACAAAGTCCCAGGCTTACATCTGTAAACACACTCCAATGCCTTATTATGTGACTAGATAAAACAACTGTTTGCTGTCTTTATCTCATTATTTTTTATTTATTTTATTTTACATTTGTTGACCGGGCTAGTCCAGCTGGATGTATGTCCATTTTCAGTGGAGGCCCGGGGAGAAAAGCTCCAATGGTTATTACAAGTTTAAACAAAAACATAAAAGGATGGAAAGATAAAAGGATGAAAACAAAGATGAGAAGATTATATACAAAATTGAGTTAGTAGATTGTATACAAAATTGAATTAGTACATGTAAAACACATATAAGAGGAAAGAGCAATTACAAGATAAGATTAATAATCAAATAAGTAAATACTTGCAATACACAGATGATAAAACATAGCGTGAGTAACAAATTGACAAAGAAATGTGATAGGAATTTTTTTTTTTTGTACAGTATATATGAGATTAAAGAGGGGAACAATCAGGATATAGGAGAAAGAGAAGGAAGAAATTATGGTAGTGGAAAGGAAGAAGGAAAGGTCAATCAGGGTTGGTACAAGAACAAAGCCAGTGTTTATTAAGATGCATTTCCAGTTGTTTTTTAAATAGTGGAAGAGTGGACAAGGATGAGATATCGGAAGGAAGTTTGTTCCACATTTTTCCAATAGAGTTGGAAAAGAGGCAGTCACCTGCAGAGTTATTGGGTTTGGTAATATTAATCAGCAGTTTGTTTGAAGAACGTAGGTGTTTCAGGTTATTATAAGGAGTAATGAGGTTAGAGAGTATTGGTGTTTTGGATCTTTAGTTAAATTTAGTTAAATTTAATTTTCTACAGGTCAAGAATAGTGTATTGATAATTATTATTACCGTTATTTATTAATCTAATACCATTTACTTTTTCACATTCATATGTAAACCATACAAATTGCACAGTCAAATTTCACTGAAAATATCAGTCCTGAAATATATTACATTTAGCCTGTTCTTCCCCATGTTTGAGGTCTGTTCTAATAATGTGCTGTTGACACTATATAAAATTATCTATACATTTCTTATTGTTAAAATTTGCAATTTTTTCATAGTGTAAATCAGTTATTTTTAATTATATATATTTCACAAATTATTGTTCTGATTCTCAACAGCCTTGTTACCTGGATCATGATAAATCTGATCCCAGAACCAGCCCACATGTCTGGTTAGCAAATCAAATAAATAAATTATTAAATAATTAATAAATAACAGAGCAACAGACTGTCAGTCATATAATGTCAGGATGAATAATAGATAACTAAGAGACACTAAGGATTTGGTCTATCCTCTCACAGAAGTGTGTACACCTGATATGCGCTTCCTGTACCAAACGCATTAGCATTTAGAGATACAGACCTCATATAGGTTCATAGGTAGGTACTAGGCTATCTGCCCGAAGGCATTTATAAGCCTAGCCAGAATGTGTTGGCTTTCGCCACCCCCTTAGATTAGTTCCCTGTACCTCTGTCCAGCAGAGCCACTGAAGTGATCCCTGGGGTAACTTTCTGTTTCCCATCCACTCGTCAAGGTTTCTCTTGAAGAGTGTCAGCGAGGAGCTCTGCCTAATGTAGATTGGAATCTTGTTCCAAAGCATGGGAAGTCTCTGGGACAGGAATCTATAATTCCAGCACATCCTATTTATTGTTGTGGTGAGGTTTAGATCCCTAGAGCGTGTGGCTCAAGGGTATAAGATTTTCTTTAGGTGGAGCATGTCCATCAGATCTGGGTTGGACATGGCCTTGTATGTCAGTCAGAGATCACCTCTGAGTAGGTGTTATGAAACAGAGTACAGCTGGAGTTTCTTCAGTTGAGCTGCAGAGGGGCATCTGTTTGAGGCCAGTGATCCTCTTAGTGAGGTACTTCTGTGGTCTTTCCAGCTGTTGCAAGTGTCTAGTAAGATACATCCCAAATGGGGTGTTGTACTCTATGATGGGTCTGATGAGCGATGAGTAGAGGGGCACAACAGGCCGGTATGACCCTGACCTTGAGTAGCATCTTACCCTCACCGAGAATGATGCCACAATATGAAGACAAGATGATCAATTTCAACAATTGGCTTAAGTATTGGTGTCATTTAAAGGGGATCTAATGCCTGTCAGCCTGGGATGACATGCTCAACAAGCCACGATGCTTCGCTAGGGACGGCTTGCACCTGTCACCCTTGGGCTTTCGGATATTGGCAAAGGCTCTTGCTACCCCCATAGTGCCTTTTTTAGGCAAGGCTCAAAAGACAAACTCACCACCATAGGTATCACAAGGGATAAGAAACTAAGAGTAATGCTACTCAATGCCAGAAGTCTAAACCTCAAGATGCACACACTCGAAACTCTCCTTAGCATGGAGAACACTGATATCTGTGCAGTAACAGAAACCTGGTTCAAGGCTCCCGAGAGCACCCCAGCACTACCAGGTTATACCTCATACCATGCTTTTCAGCCCCAAAACTTGGACCGAAACACAAAAGGAGGGGGAGTATCAATATTCGTCAAAGATACTTACACCTCCAGGTTGGTGGCACAGCATGAAGCATCAGAGACTATCCATGTGCAACTAACAGTGGGTAAAACTGCCTTCCAGTTTATAGCCTGCTACAGACCACCCTCCCAAACCCAGGAATCCCACTCGGCCTTCCTGAGAACACTGGAAAATATGAAGGTCTCTCCAAACACCATTATATTGGGTGACTTCAACTACCCAAACATAGACTGGGAGCATTACTCTAGCTCCAACACCCTAGCACAAAGGTTCCTAGAATTTATAAACTCAAATGCTATGGAACAGCTTGTTACCACTCCCACAAGCGGAGAAAACATACTGGACCTGATCATCACCAACATGGGGACTCTATGCTCCAGACCAGAAGTGTATCCCTCACTGGTAAGATCAGACCATAAACTAATCTCAATGGATATTCACATCCCGGCTCCACCCCCTGCCCTGAAAACCACAGTGAAAAACTTCTCTAAAGCAAATTTCACACTCCTCAAAACTGAGGTGGAATCCTTCAAAGCTCCCAGGCCTGTGGAAAATACAGCCCAGACTACAGAATCCTTTATAAACACATTCTATGAACACCTTCAGGAATGCATGGATCATGCAATCCCAAATAAAACCAAGACCCAATCCTCCAAAGGCAGACGTCCTGTCTGGTGGACCCCAGCCATAAACAAACTATACAATAGAAGGAGGAAGCTACTACATGATAGAGCAAAATCCCAAAAAGGGAAGGCATCTCTGATCAGTATTAGAAAAAAACTGCGGGCACTCATAAAATCGTCTAAGGCCAGCTTCGAGAGAAAAATTGCACAGGACACTAAGGATAATCACAAGGCTTTCTTTAGTTATGTTAGGAACCTGGGTGGGAATTCCCAGATATGCTCAGAATTAGTCCAAAATGACAAAAAATACACCAAACCCACAGACATTGCCAACATCCTAGCTGACAGGTTCAGCGCAAACTTCTCTCCCCCCTCCCCACCAAAAGGGCAAATATCTATCCCAGCAGAGTGCTGCCCCCCTGACATCTCAGATGCTCAGGTAAGAGCTGCCCTCTCCAAAGCAAAAAACACAGCATCAATGGGACCAGACGGTGTCCCAGGCTGCGTCCTACATGAACTCCAAGAAGAGCTAAAGCCAATCATAAAACTAATGTTCAATCTCAGCCTTACTACAGGATATGTACCCAAAGAGTGGCGTACAGCAACAGTGGTCCCTCTCCACAAAGGTGGTGCCTCAACGGATCCTGGAAACTATCATCCCATAAGCCTGACTAGCTTGGTCTGCAAAGCTATGGAAAGGATCATCATGGACCTCATAAATAAAGATATTGGGGACCTACAGACACTGGATCCTACCCAGTTCGGCTTTGTTAAGGGCAAATCCTGCCTCTTAAACCTGGTTGATTTCTTTGAAACAGTCACCAAGGCCATTGACAAGGGGAAGGTGGTCCACACAGCCTACCTGGACCTCGCAAAAACCTTCGATACATTACCCCACTCAGGCATTATAGATAAGCTCACCAGCTTAAATATAAACCCCTATATCACTAGATGGGTTGCAAACTGGCTCAAGGACAGAACCCACATGGTTAGAATTGCTGGAGCCATGTCAGACTCCAAACCAGTTACAAGTGGCGTCCCACAAGGCTCAGTCCTGGGAACTCTCTTGTTCGGTATATATTTCTCGGAGGTACAGGCCAACACGGAAGGACTGTGGCTGACCAAGTTCGCAGATGACTGCAAACTGGGCGCCATAATCGACTCTCCAGCTGACACAAGCATCCTCCAAAAGGGCCTCATAGAAACAGACAACTGGTGCCAGAGCCATGGCCTCAAGCTAAACACCAAAAAGTGTATAGTCATCCCCTTTGGCAAAAACAAAGTGCCCACAAATTACCACATAGGTGGTAATCCATTAAGTACAGAAGAAGTAATTAGGGACCTGGGGACCCAAGTTGATAGCAATCTCTCATTTGACAACCATGTGGCCAAAGTGGTTAGAAAAACATTTTATGTAGCCCACCTAATCATGAAGGGATTCACATCTAGATCAGGGGAGGTCATCGTGCCTCTTTACTCATGCCTCATCAGGCCCATAATTGAGTACAATACCCCTTTTGGGATGTACCTTACCAGACACCTGCGCAGCAACTGGAAAGACCCCAAAAGTACCTCACCAAGAGGATCAAAGTGCTCAAACAGATGCCATATGCTGCCTGGTTAAAGAAACTCCAGCTCTACTCAGTGGCATACCGCCTGCTCAGAGGCGATATGTGCCTGACGTATAAAGCCATGTCCAACCCGGAATTAATGGACATACTGCACCTCAGAAAATCCAAATCCCATCGAGCTCGGCTCGAGACTTAAACCTCAGCACTGAAATAAATAGGACATGCTGGAGGGACAGATTCATAACCCAGAGGCTCCCTTCACTCTGGAATAAAATCCCAGTCCATGTTAGGCAGAGTCCCTCATTGACTCTCTTCAAGAGGAATCTTGATGAGTGGATGGGAGATCGTAGGTTTACCCCGGGTATCACTTCTGTGTCACTGTTAGACAGAGGCACAGTACACTAACCTCGAAAAAGGGCATAGCAAAATTAATTTAAAATGGGTGGCGAAAGCCAAACACACTCTGGCTAGACTTATAAATGCCCTAGGGCAGATAGCCTAGTATGAACCTATGAACCTATGAACAACAACCTCTTTTGATCTGGATGCGAACCCTTTTGTGATAAGGTGGGCCATGTAGAAGGATTTTCTAACCACTTTGGCAATGTGATTATCAAAGGAGAGATTACTATCTACTTGAGTCCACAGATCCCTTATTAGGTCTTCCATATTTAGGGGACTACCACCTATGTGGTAGTTTGTGGGTACTTTGTTTTTTCCAAAGGGGATGACTATGCACTTTTTGACATTTAGCTTGAGGCCATGATTTTGACACCAGATATCCGTCTCAGTGAGATCCTTTTGGAGGATGTCTGTGTCAGCCGGAGAGTCATTTATAGCCCGTAGTTTGCAGTCATCTGCGAACTTTGTCAGCCATAGTCCTCCTGTGCTTGCCTGTACCTCTGAGAAGTATATGCCAAACAGGAGGGGTCCTAGGACTGAGCCCTGGGGAATGCCACTTGTAACCGATTTAGAGTCAGGCCTAGCTCCTGCAACTCTTACCATGTGGGTAGCAAAAAATATTTTTACTTTCTTCTTCTGTCACTGCTGACTATGGACTAGTTATGTAGATACTCTCACGTCCTCCCAGCAATTCTTAATGCTTGAATGGCAAAATATTCTACATAGTTTATCTGCTATCTACGGTTATCTGCCTGGTCTGTATTTCATTTTCAGATCATACTTCAATAGATTAAGTAACATCTTCTGCAATCTAGGCAATATCATATACAAAGGCTTTCTGAATATGCTTGGCCAGGGTATTTGGTCTTGTTTCCATCTGAGGATATATTCATAGACTTGCAACATCTACACACCATTGTTAAGAGATCATTTTCTATCTGAGCACATTTCATTTGTGCAACTGCAAATGCATTTAATCCCCTAGGCATTTATTTAATTCCTTGTAGTGTTACAATTCCCATACCATTCTACATGGTATGTGCATGTGACACATCTGGCTAACTCATCATCATATTTTAAAGTTGGTATATCAATAACTACATTCTTAAGCAAGCCAGAACTCTTCCAGTTGACAACACCATTCCCTATCTACATATTGTTCTAACAGATGTATTATATATATAGTTATCACAACATATTTAAGTACAAACTTTGCATGATGCAGCATCCATTCATGATACCTCTCTCATGTCTACTATTCTTTAACATTGGCATTTGTACAACAGCTCTCACTTTTCTCACATCAGAGTTTAGTCCTTCTGATTCTTGAGTATGCTTATGTATTTCAGACTTGCCACGCCTGTTTTGCATTTGCTCTTGTTTAATTTGAAAGTATGGTGCTTTAGTCTATTTAACAGCTGTATCACTCTCTGGTTATATGGTTTTGAGCCTAAAACCATATTTGCAGATTATGAAATGATTTCTACAACACATACTACGCCTTTGGTCACCTGTGCACATTTCTGATGCTGATGAAACATCAAATGGCAATTTAAAAACAAAATTGCCTCACTAGTAGTACACTGCATGTACCTAACTAAGAGCTTCCCTCATCTTGCGTTATCTGCCAGAAATCCTGGTTTGCATCTGGCATTGAAAAAATACTTCACATATGTCATTTCTTAGACAGCTTTTTGTCTGTAAACATTGAGTAATGTTGTCTTTCAATCATTTTATTCAGATCTTGTGGATAAGTATAAATGTAAATTTTGTCTTTCTTTTCACCATGGACAGGAGGACTTTTTATCCATTCTGTTGACTCTAATTGCTTCTTAATGAAACCTAAGATTTTTCTTCTCCTGGATGCTACTGAGGTCTTCTTTTGAGCAGGTTTCATTGGTATAACAGTAGATTTCAAGTATATATGATGACCTCCTAGATAACATCCTAAGCCTAAAAAAAATCATCAGCTTATCATTACTGTTTCCCTGTGCTGTGTCATAGATATCTCTTTGACTGTGTGATTGTTGCTTCACACACGTAGTTTCTTTTAAATTGTGAATTTGTTTTATTATTCCTATCTTCCCACAAGCCAAACTGATCCAAAATATTAGAAGACATAGTCGCTTTAAGTATGATAATCATTAAATGCTATAATTTGGAAAAAAAATATTTTGCATTTCTTATTTTGAAATTCATGTTTGCACTTCTTGACATAATGGGTTCACACGGTGAGCAGAATATGTCAACAATGTACAAATAGCTTTCTGTTCAAAGTTAAATAGCCACAAAGCTTTGAAGGTATCTTCACACAAAATATTGCATTCTACACCTCCTTACACTTTGAATTCAACAATTTTCATATTCATTTCATAATTTTTTACTAGCAATCTGACTTGTATTTTTTTGCTTGAGTGCCTCAAAGCCATTTTTGGATTTCTCTTCATCAACTCTTTTCAATTCGTTTGTACCAATAAACAGCCATTTTGTTTTTTATTCCTGGGATTCAGAAACTCTTATCATAATGCAGAGGCCTCACTCCAAAGGTTTCTGCAATGCAGTCACTCTGAGTGATTCATTGACTGCTCTAACAATATGGCTTTACTTTAGAAGTGGCTGCATCACAAACAGCAGTCTTACTGGCAAAGCCACATACAAATGCGACAGCTCAGGATAGAGGCTAATGTGCTCTTCTCTTGAAATGGCAGCAGCAGCAGAATAATGCAGCACAGTGTTTCATAGACTATATGCCAAGTTAATTTTCTTGTGAGAAGGAAAAAATAAACACAATCAAAAAGATAGGTTTGCTGCATACAGAGCTTTTTGTTTTTGGCTTCTGTGTTTTTGGCAGCTGTCTTGTGTTTGTAGGGGCTTGTTTAGCACACACTGATTGGTAAAGCAAACAGGGCCTAGCAGGATTGGCTAGATTTCTGTGTTACTAGAATCTTCTATTTTTTGTGGTATTTAAACCCCATGTTTGAGCTGGTTTGTGCTTGTTTGAGACAGGCTCTGCTGAGGTGCATCATCTCTGGGACATTTTACAAAATTCCTGAGGCTCCAAGATCAATCTAAGTATCAATCTAATTGCTTTTTCATTTATTTACACTTATTTTATTGCATTTGCACTTACCTATCATTTGTATCTGTGCCTTAGAGCTAATGTATCACATTCGCACTGTTTTAAAGCAATTTACTGATGAGCTGCATTTTATTAACTCTATTTCATTGTTATTTACTGCAATTCATTACTGTTTAACTGTATTTTTTTATACTGTGAGTTCTGTTTTGTCTTTAATTGTTAATCTGTGGTTTTCTGTGAGTTTTACTGTGTTCTTAACCCTTAAATTTGGTGGCATTGTCTGGATACAGGTTTGCTACATCCAGAGCTGTTTGTTTTACCTTCTGTGTTTCTGGCAGTCATATTGTGTTGGTAGGAGTCTATTTTCTCTGCTAGTGAAAGTAGCAGGGCTGCCTGGACCTTGTCAGGCTCAAGCTGATTTGTAAAGAGAGCTGGAGCTAGTAGGATTGGCTAGATTTCTGTGTTGCCAGACTCTTCTATTTTTTGTGGTATTTAAACCTCACGTTTGAGCTGGTTTGGGCTTGTGTGCACATCAGTCACCAAAACTGCACTGTTTTCAACCCATTGCAAGGTGTTACAGCTACAAATGTCCCATTAGTAACATGTTTGATCACCTAGTAGTACTCATCTTAGACCTTTCACCCTTTACCCCCTTAACTCTCTCTGGCCTCACTCCCTCAGATTCTGAAAAATATGAATGGACAATTTCCTACGGTTTCTCCTGCCAGTCTGGTTGATATGGGCATCCTGAGACAGTGTAGCAACTGCCTCATATACATAGACAACCCTCTACTACTTCCACCTATAAACACAATTTGTGAGAGATGCAATTACATTAAGAACCTAGAGTCTATGCTCTATGGTCTCTCCCTCACAAGCCAGTATATCTGGCACCGAGAAGGTTGTCAACACAAACACCACACCTCAAACACCACCCACACCTACACAACACACACTCAACAAAAAAATACCCAAACAAAAGAGACCCCCAAGAAAAAAAAATACATGCGGACTCCACAGCCCACCACACCACATACCACACATAGTCCACACACCTGTGTCTCACAGCCATGAAGACCTAATCATAAACTCAACATATTAGCCATAGAAAACTCCATTGTGAGACATACAGATGTGCCCCCTCACCAGGCTGGATAAGGAGAAAGTCACAGTTAGTTGTTTGTCAGGTGCCAGAATCTGCCATATCACACATGCACTCAAGTGTCTTGACAACAGGTACAGTTATGACTGTGTCATAGTTCATGTTAGCATGAATGACTTGAGACATACATCCCTGGACTATATGAAGAGAGACATGATCAAGCTCACTGAATATGTGTCCCAGGCAGGTATATCCCTACCCTTAAGCAGCATTCCACCATCACCGAGAATGATGCCTCAATACAAACTGAAAATTATTGACTTTAACAACTGGCTTAGTTTCTGGTGTCATTCCAAGGGCATCTAGTATCTGACAGCCTTGGAAGACATGATCGACAGACTATGATGCTTTGACAGATATAGCCTGCATCTGTCTCCCTTGGGCTTCAGGCTTCTGGCAAAGGCTGTTGCCTCCCCCATAGTCCCTTTTTTAGGCAATGCCATGAGGTCAAAACTACCATCATGAAAATGTCATCAAAATGCAAATTAAAAGTCATGCTGCTTAACACTAGGAGTCTAAACATGAAACTCCACTCATTGCAAGCATTCTTAACCCTGAAAGATGCTGACATTTGTGCAGTCACAGAAACCTGGTTCAAAGCCATACGAGGTTACTCATCCTATCATACATTCAGACCCCAAGCCGTGGGCAGCAAAGCAAAAGGAGGTGGAGTTTCAATATATGCTAAAGACATACACACCTCCAGACTGGTCAAACAGTATGACACACAGGTGACACTCCAGGTGCAGTTAACCACTGACAAGACCCCTATTCAAATCATAGCTAGCTACAGGCCTCGAACTTTGACTCAAGATGCCCACTCCACCTTTCTGGACCTCTTCAAATCAATAGTATTTAACCCTTTACCCTGATCCTGGGTAACATTAACTATCCAACCATAGACTGGAAGAATTACTCATGCCAAAACACAAAATTCCCAGAGATTTTTTTTATTTTGTCAGTGCAAATACACTGCAGCATCCCTACAGTGTCATCCTCCCTGGTAAGATCTGCCCACAAAGGGGTCACTTTCAAAGTCACCATCTCCCCTGCCCCCCCCCCCCCCGCTAAGGTCAAATATAAAAACTTGTCCAACGCTGATTACAACCTCCTGGGGGAAAGTATAAACAGCTTCACAGGCCCCTCCCCCTCTGTAGAAACTGGCACAAATATCCAAACTTACACCAAAGTACTATATGAGTATTTATATAGCTGCATGGAATCAGGAATATCAGACAGGGCAAAATCCTCCTCCTCATGGAAGAGTAAACCTGTCTAGTGGACATCTACAATAAATAAACTCTATAATAAAAGAAAAAAGTTGCTGTCCAGGACCAAAAAGGATCAGGTGCATAATTGGAAGCAATCTCTCCTTAGTCTGAACAAGTAAATAAGAGCACTAGTGAAATCCTCCAAAACAAACTTTGAGTCCAAACTGGTCACATCTACTAGAGACAGTCATAGGGCCTTTTTTACATATGTCCACAATCTCAAAGGAAGCACTCAAATCTGCTCAGAACTTTTGGTTAAATACACCACATACACAAACAGCAGAGATATAGCCAACCTGCTGGCAACAGGTTCAGTGAAAACTTCACCCCACTGCCCCCCATCAGTAAATCTCCAACACCTGCTCCCCTTCCCTTATCTCTAACGAGCAAGTCATCACTGACCTCTCAAATACAGAAAATACAGCCTCCTTGAGATCGGATGACATCCCAGGCTGTATCCTACATGAACTCAGGCAGGAACATGCAGCACCATTGGGCACCATAGTCAACCAAAGCCAGAGTACCACCTTTGTCCAAGCCGAGTGGAGGACAGCCACTGTCATCCCATAGCACAAAGGTGGACTGTCCACTGATCCAGGACATTATAGCCCCATCAGCCTAACTAGCCTGATCTGCAAGGCCATAGAATGGATTACCATGGACCTCATTAGCAAGGAGATTGGCAACCTCCAAAAACTCGATCCCACATAGTTTGGATTCATCAGGGGGAGGTCATGCCTGTTAAATTTGGTCAACTTTTTTGAGATAGTCAACAAAGCCACTGATGAGGGGAAGACAGTGCACAGCACCTACCTTGGCCTGGCCAAAGCCTTTGATATTATTCCCCACTCTGTTATAATAGATAAACTCTCTCAACAAGGCATCAGTCTGTATGTTACACGATGGGTAGCAAACTGTCTCACTGATAGAACCCACCTAGTCAAAACAGGGGAAGTCACCTCAATCAGCAGACCCATAAAGAGTGGTGTACCCCAGGGATGGGTCTTTGGGACTCTGTTGTTGGGATATACTTTTCCGAGATGCAGGCCAAAATCAGTGGGCTATGGATGACCAAGTTTGCAGATGACTACAAGCTGGGTGCTGCCATCAGTTCCCCTAGTGATGTGGATATCCTCCAAGAGGGTCTCACCCAAACAAATGATGCAGTTTCTAGGCTGGCAGCATGTATATGTATGCAAATTAGGTGGATTTCTTGAATTGCTAAAAGGAGTAACCATGTTGACATATCCACTTCGTGTAGGCACCTACACAATGTTGATATTTCCACTGGATGTGGATGACATCGGGAGATGTGTCTTATTATTTTCAGGACTTTTTGTTCCCAGCACACGTTTGCATGGTGCGCCACATAGCCTAGCATGTTCGTGCAAGCAGACTATACATGTAACAGTGATGATATAGGCAGCGATCAATTAAAACCAGATATGCACACCGCTATGCATAGCCCCGTATTGCGCACTAAAGTAGAGCCTTTAAATTATGTCAGTTATATCCTGGGCAGGTGAACTGCTTCATAATTAGCCAATCCCATAGGGTGGACCTAAAGCAGAACTCTATAAAGTATGCATACACCCTATATTCTGATTTTCCCTCAATACTCTGGACCGTTGGAGTAGAGACTTGGGAATTTTTACTGGTATAATGCTATGGGCTGCTGCAGCTATGCTACATCTGTATGTGCTAGATGCTGAAGTCAGTGCTGCTGGTGCTGCTGACAACAGGCCTAGGATGAGAAGGAGAAGAGTTTTCAGAACCAAGGTAATCTTCAATGAGCTACATGAGCTGGAGGTTGTACAGCGCGACAGGGTGGACAAGGACATATTACAAGAACTCACTTAGCTCTGCTGCCCTCAACTCAGAACCAGAGCTAACAGAGAGGAACACATCCCAGTGGAAACAAAGGTATGCGTAGTCCTTAGAATACTAGCTACAGGTGCTTTTCAAAGACCAACTTGGGACATGATGTGGGTATCACAGGCATCTGCATCAAGGATATTCCACCAATTCCTAGATGCTATGTTTCCACATGCCAGTGATCACATATCTTTTCCCCTTTACCCTGAGGTAATATATATATATATATATATATATATATATATATATATATATATATATAGATATATATATATATATATATATATATATATATATACAGAGAGAGAGAGAGAGAGATAAACATGCACACATACATCTCTGTCTCTCCCAATGCATCTAGATAACACACACACAAACACACACATACACACACACACACATATATATATATATATATAATATATATATATATATATATATATATATATATATATATATATATATATATTTATATATATATATATATTTATATATATATATATATATATATATATATGGGTCCACTTCAAAATACTGACTTTCAAAATCCCTAAACTCAAAATACTGAGACCAAAATCTCTAAACCTCAAAATACTGAAAACTCAAAATACTGAAACTCAAAATATTGAAAATAACACAGTACAGCAACACAACTATATTGCAGCAGAACTACATACAGAAACATATTAATCTTCCGCAAGTATAGGCAGGGGGGCAAGCCCCCCCCACTACTTAAATATATCACCGCCAAGACTGCACTTCACTACACTAAAAGTGCAATCTTGGAGTTGATATATTTAAGTAGCAGGGGTGTGGGGGTGCAGCCCCCCATGGGGGGGTGCAGGGGGTTTGCCCCCTGCCTATACTTGCACAAGAGTAATATATTTCTGTATGTAGTTCTGCTGCAATATAGTTGTGTTGCTGTACTGTATTTTTCTTGATATTTTGAGTTTCAGTATTTTGAGTTTTCAGTATTTGAGCTTTAGAGATTTTGGTCTCAGTATTTTGAGTTTAGGGATTTTGAAATCAGTATTTTAAAGTGGACCCATATATATCATACAACACACACACACACACACACACACACACACACACACACATACATACACACACACACACATATATATATATATATATATATATATATATATATATATATATATATACATATGCATATATATATATATATATATATATATATATATATATATATATATATATATATATATATATATATATATATATATATATATATATATATATATATATATATATATATATATATATATATATATATATATATATATATATATATATATATATATATATATATATATATATATATATATATATATATATATATATATATATATATATATATATATATATATATATATATATATATATATATATATATATATATATATATATATATATATATATATATATATATATATATATATGTTCTTGTTGAATACATATATATATATATATATATATATATATATATATATATATATATATATGTTCTTGTTGAATATATATATATATATATATATATATATATATATATATATATATATATATATATATACACATATATGAATATATATGTGTGTGTGTATCTCTGTACTGCCCAACATACCCAGATTATGGTGAGTAAAGCTGCACTATGACTCATATATAATGTTGGTCAAAGGACCAAATGTAAGGACTCAGCAGTAGATAATGCACTTACTTACAGCCCCCTGTGCCTGCTGGATGTCACCACACATACAGCAATAAGTGAACAAGTTGTGTAATGTAGAATGTATACTCATGCATTGACAGGGAAAATTGTTTTTAGCCACAGACTTGTCCATCCAAATGCAAACAGACACATATGGCCAAAATGGCTACTGTTACCACATAGCTAGCATAAAAAAACAGTTATCTGACTGCTAGGCTACTATTTGCAGATGACAGTAAGAAGCAATGTCACTCTGCAGGTCACACATGCTGTTCAACACAGGCTTTGTTTATGTCCTCTACAGGTAGTTCGCCTGCAGTTATTTATAAACTAGTCCAACCAAAAGCAGCTGAACTGCCAACAAGGCTTGTGAAATCAAGAACAAAGGCATAAACTGAAAAATAACCAGCAACTTTAATAAACAGAACCTCAAGTGACCGCTTGTGTCTTTCAAATTAGTCAGAGACTTCTTCAGACTGAAGTTCTCATTCACAATAACACTTATACTCATTCTAAAATCACATGACCCAATAAAAATCACATGACTTTACATCATTAAAAACATATGAGCTTTAAACCTTTTAATGTTTTAGCCCTTTTCTTTTTAAATACATTATAAAATCTCTCTGTTATTTAGCCCTGGAGGAAAGCAAGCATTTATCCTAACCTGCCAGCAGTATTCTATAAATAGTTAATTTATCATGTCAAACTTATGAAGAGTGCCTGATTTTAAGCAAAGGGTGGAACTTTGCTCCAGCTTTGAGAGCTAATAAGTTTCAAACAATTAATGAACTCAGAGACTATGTAAGATGCTTACATTTTGATCTAACGTTTGATAAACAAATTAATGAACCTGCCATATTTTATAAGCCTAGCAGTTTTAACCCTCCTCTATGTAGAGAGTTAGAAATGTTTCTGAATATTTGCAAAGTGCAAATTAATGAGATTTTGGAAAATAAGCCTGAGTATAAGTACTTCAATATGACATTTGATGAAAAAAGATGTTTTGATATATGAAAATGGATGATATACTTTTTCTGAAGGCTGACAAAGGGGGAGCACTAGTAGTTTTGGATAGAGTTGTTTATGAAAATAAAATGGAAAAAATGTTGGCTGATGACAAATATTATAGGAAAGTTACTATGAAAGAAGTGAAAAAAGGGTATTCACTTATAGATTCCTGTATAGATGAATGGTTTAACACAGGAAGAATTGATGAAAAAAATGAGAAAAAATGTGTCTATAACCAATCCCAAAGTTAGTAGGATCTTTGGGATTCCAAAGATCCATAAAGACATCAATGAACCGCCATTGAGACGCATTGTCTCCAGTGCAAATAGCAAAACCAAAGGGCTATCTGTGTTTCTAGATAAACATTTACAAAGGGTTGTACCTTTGAATTAAACTTATATAAGAGAAACTTTTGATCTTTTAGATAAGTTATAGCAAATAAGTGTAAGTGAAAATGACTTATTGGTAACTTTAGATATAAACTCATTATACACTATAATTCCCAATGATGAAGGAATGGAAACAGTAAGGATGGAATTACTAAGATCTAAAATATTTTCCCCCAGTACTGTAGGGTTATTAATGGAAATGATTGATTTAGTTTTGAATTTTAATTTCCTTGCATTTTATGAAGACATCTTTGTACAAACAAATGGGGTAGCTATGGGAGCAGCCCTAGCACCAAGTTATGCTAATTTCTTTATGCATGGATGGGAAATAGCGAATATGTTAAGTAGCAGATACAAAAATAACATTATGAATATGTATCGATTTATAGATGATGTTTTTTGGATGGATTTATATCATATTTGAATAATGTTTGCTCATACCTAAAATTTTCTCATGAGTTTGATATTAATAAAATCAACTTTTTGGATGTGACAATATATAAAGAGAAAAATAGGCTACTCACAAGAGTATATTAAAAAGAAGTACAAAATAACAGGTATCTACATTTTTCAAGTATGCACCCAAAGGCAACAAAAATGAATATAGTGAAAGGTCAGCTAACAAGAATAAGTAGATTAACTGAAAATTATAGTGATTTTTTTTTGGAAGAAGGGAAAGACTTCTGTAACTAAATGATGCATAGGGGGTATCCTGAAATAGAAGTTATGGAAGCATTACATGATAATATGAATAAGAGAATGATTAAATAAAGAAAATAACCAAAGTTCTTTTAGTTATAGAACATCAATGTCTGTGTTAAACAGTGTTGACTCAAATGCTGTTAAAGAAATTGTTATTAGTAACTGGGGCTTATTTAGATCCAGTGGTGAAATTATTAATAAATTAGGAGATATACCGTGTTTTATTCAGAAATGAGGCAGAAGTTTTAAAAATTTATTTCAAGGGAAATTAAATAAACACAAGAATACTATCAGAAAATATGGGATGATAAAATGTTATAACTGCAATTTATGCAGTTACTTGATCATGGAAAACTGTGAGTTGAATATAGGGAAAAATGTAGTTAAGATACCAGGGGTTTTTAGTTGTAAATGTAAAAATTTAGTTTATTTGATAGTTTGCTTGGAGTGTAAATCATTTTATGTGGGGAGAACAACCCGAGAGCTAAACAGAATAATTTATGAACACAAATATGCAGTGCAAATAGGGAGTGAAAGGAATGCTTTAAGAAAACACTATAAGTTGAAAAAATGTAAAATTGATTTTAATTTTAAATTCCTGGTATTAGAAGCATTGGAAAATGTTGATTGTGTGGGTAATATTGAGGAAGAGTTGGGATGGTTAAAATACTGCTGGCAGGTTAGGTTAAATGAGTGCTTTCCTCCAGAGCTAAATAACAGAGAGGATTTTATAATGTATTTAAAAAGGAAAGGGCTACAACATTAAAAGTTTTAAAGCCCATATGTTTTTAATAATGTAAAGTCATGTGATTTTTATTGGGACATGTGATTTTAGAATGAGTATAAATAAGTGTTATTGTGAATGACAACTTCAGTCTGAAGAAGTCTCTGACTGTAATTTGAGAGACAAAAGCACTCACTTGAGGTTCTGTTTATAAAAGTTGCCAGTTATTTTTCAGTTTGTGCCTTTATTTATAAACTTGACTTGAGTCACGGTGCATAAATTAAGTACTGTATTCTGCAGTGTGCAAAACTAGATAGGTAGGGGTTTTAATCTCACTCCAGTCCACATGGTGTGCTTCTGTGTGTATGTGTATCTCCCTACAAAACAAGTGTGAATCCTCCACTGACTTCCAATCTGCAATGAATCTGCATTTTTTGGTCCTTGCAGTTGATGCAGGCCTCCAAACTCCTATCTTCCATAAGGTTTCTGTTGTCATCTACCATAAGACTACCAACAGGCATCTTACTGTTAGACTTAAACCATGGCACATGCATTAAGTACTGTGATCTGTAGTGTATAAGACTAGATAGGTAGAGGTTCTAATGTCGCTCCAGCCCTGTTGGTGTGTTTGTGTGTGTGCGTGCATCTTCCCACAAAACAAATGTGACTCCCCCACTGCCTTGCAAACTGCAATTGGCCTGCACTTTTTGGCCCTTGCAGTTGATACAGGCCTCCAAACTCTTGTCTTCCACAAGGCCTGCTGATGTCATCTAGCATAAGAGTACCTAAAGATATATTAATGCCAGACTTGAGCTGTGGTGCATGTGTTAAGTACTATGAGCTGGAATGTGTAAGACTAGATTGATGTGGGTACTAATTTCACTCTAGCCCACTTGGTGTTTTTTGTGTGTGTATGTGCATCTCCCTACAAAACAAGTATGACTCTTCCACTGACTTGCAAACTGTAATGAATCTGCACTTTTTGGACCTTGCAGTTGATTCAGGCCTTCAAACTCCTGTCTTCCACAAGACCTGCTGATGTCATCTAGCATAAGAGTACCTAAAGACATGATAATGTCAGATGTGAGCCATAGTGTGTGTGCATTAAATACTGTGATCTGTAATGTGAAACACTAGATAGGTGGGGGTTCTAATTTCATTGCAGTCAATTTGGGGTGAGTATGTAGTGTTCTGTAAACATTAATTGGTAGAGCACTATTCTCACTGTGCCAAGTTGGTGGGTGTGGATGTCAGTCAGAGCATTTTACATCACCTTATGGAATCATAGGATCACTGGAATTTACTAGGCTAGTAGCCCTATGGCCCTTATAATCTTAGCCAAGTTTTACCCTTATTTACACAATCAGCACCTATTGCCTCTGTCCAAGAGGTACACAGGCAGAACCCCTGTGGTGAAATTATGGTCACCCATCCAATCATTTAAATTGCATCTGAAGAGGGCCAATGAGGTGCTCTATTTGTCATTAAGTAGGAGTCTGTTCCAAAGGTTTGTTAAACTCTGGTAGCATCTTTTATTAATGTCACATACCAGGTTAAAGTCCTTATAGTGAGTAATCCATGTACCATTTGACTTACAGATATGCAGCATTTCCAATAAAGCAGAGTGTCAGATTGCCTCATTATGCAAGGCAGAGATCACCTCTGAGTAGTCTGTATGACACAGACTAAAGCAACAGTGATTTCAGACGATCCCCATAGGACTGATGCTGAAGATTTGAATTTCTCTTGTGAGGAACCTTTGTGGAATCTGCAATTGCCACTGGTGCTTGGAAATGTACATAAAATGGCCATTGCACTCAAATACTGGCCTGATGAGGGAAGAGTACATGGAGGTTATAACTACTTCATATTCAGGTGACAGTGCCCTCCGTTATGACATGAAAAAGATATAATGCCCTTCTTATCACTGTGAAGACATGGTGATCTAGGGTAAGGTAGGTATAAACCTGTGTGCCCATATCTCTCACCCCTGAGAATGTACTTACGGTGTTGCTATTGATGTGCTACTTAGCAGGAACATTGCTGGTACCAAAAGGAATGATGCTACATATATTTGTATGAAGTTTAAGGCCATGATTGTGGCAACAATCATCTGGTCATATATGACCCTCTTGTAGGATGTTGACATAATTTGGAGATTCTATGACCACGCCCACTTTGCAGGCATCAGCAAACATTGCCAGCCACAGACATTCACTTTGTGTTTGTACATCAGATAAATGGATTCCAAACATTAGAGGACCTAGGACTGAACCCTGTGGAATACCACTGGTTACAGCTCTGCTATTGGAGGTGGATACCCCTTTTCTGACTATATGAGTTCTATCAGTGAGCCAGTTACTGACATCTCTAATGATATTACTGTTGATGGCTAGCTCTGTGGGTTTCTCAATGATGCCTGAGTGGGAGATAGTGTCAAACTGCTTGGCTAAATCCATGTGGTTATATGCACAGATGTCCCCTCATCCAGGTCATTGGTGACTGCCTCATAGATGTTGACTGAGTTTAACAGGCATGATCTTCCTTTCACAAATCCAAATAGTGTAGAGTCAAGGGTTTGTAGATTATCTATATCTTCATGATAAGGTCCATGATGATTTGCCCCATGGTCTTACAGATATGGCTTGTCAGGCTAATAGGTCTATAGTTCCTGTGGTCAGTGGATGCACCACTCTGTGCAAGGGGATAACACTGGCCATTTTCTAGTCAGCTGGGATGCAGCCTGTGGTTACACTATGATTTCAAAGAGTTCTCAATGGTGTTAATAATCCATGTTGGATCCTGTGTCGGATGCAGACTGGGATGTTGGCAGGTGCAATAGATGGTGTGTTTGTCACCTTAGAAAGGCCATTTACTACCTGGTCTTTAAAGATACAAGGTATGGGACATGTTGTAGGGATGTCATGGTGTACATGTGGTGGGGGGTTCCCTATCAGAAGCCTGAAACACTATAAGCCTGAAAATCAAAATCCTGAAAACTATAGACTGAAAGTTCAAAATCCTGAAAGACCAAAATCCTGAAACTCAAAATCCTGAAAACACAAAATGGACATACTGACATCATTGTGGCTTTGCTATTGTTAGCCCTATGGTGTTGGGTCATGCGTTGGGTTCAGGTAAGTGTGCGGTTGGTTTTATGTTAGGGTTAGGGGCGGTTTAAGTGAGTTAGGGTTAGGGCACAGGTTAGGCATGTATGCAATAATGACAAATATTGGGGTTAGGGGCGGTTTAAGTGAGTTAGGGTTAGGGTGCGGGTCAGGTGAGTGTGCGATAGTGACAGACCTTAGGGTTAGGGTTAGGGTCAGGGTCAGTTGGTAGATATTAGTGTCTTTATAGTGACATATTAGCATTATTTGTGTTTTCAGGATTTATGAGTTTCAGGATTTTGGTCTTTCAGGATTTTGAACTTTCAGTCTATAGTTTTCAGGATTTTGATTTTCAGGCTTATAGTGTTTCAGGCTTCTGATAGGGAACCGGTGGGGACAGGGGATTGCAGTTGCCACAGAACCTGTAGGCCAACAGGTTAGCTATGTCTACAAGCTCATTATATGTGGTATCATTAACTACAAGTTTGGCAACAATGTGGTCCTTTCCTTTTACATTACACATGTGACTACATAATGCCTTGTGGTTGTCCTTTGTGGAGGAGGCTTATTTTGTCCCATACTTTGTTTTGCAGGACTTCACACCAACACTTATTTGCTTGTGTAAGCTGAGTCAGGAGTGCCTCCATTTTAGAGGGGCTCCCTCCCTCCTAATGCTAGACACCAATGTCTACCTCTTATTGTAAAGCCTGCTAATAGCAATTGTCCACCAGGCAAGTTTGCTGTGCCATGAGGAACTTGGTTTGCTCCTGTCAGGTACGGGCGATTCAATGCTGTTGTACAGGTGCTTGTATAAAGCATTGGTGTAGAGCTCAGCATAGTTGCCTGTTCCATCTGAGGGTGGTGGTGCAGTCTAGTTATTTATACCATCCCATAGGAGGTTCTAATCTGCTTTTTTGGACTTTATTACTTTATCTCATGCAGGGGAGGGGGGGTCAGGTGTGATAACTTTCTTTGAATGAGACCAACTTGTGGTCAGATCTCACCAGGGAGGACCTCACAGGGGAGGTTCTACAATGGCCATCCATATTGGTAAGGACATTATCCAGTACATTGGCTCCCCTTGTGTGGATATCAACCCAGTGGTCCAGGTGACTGTAGTTAAGGAAGTCAACTAACCTCTGGGCAGTGAGTTTCAGCATGGGTAATCTACCCATTTGGTGGGTAGTTAAAGCCACACAAAACTATCTTGTTTTGATGTATCTTGATAGATTCAAGTAGATCCATAAAGCACAGTGTGTGTCCTGATTCATGGAGTTGCTCCTGTAGCTGGCAATGGTTTGATTAGGTGCCCCATAGGCAGTCAATAGCACCTACAGTTTCTCCAGGGAACCATACTATCTAACCAATCTGGATGTGTAGCTATTCTTAATAAATATGCACATACCACCTCCATTACTCTGCATGCTTTAAGTTTGAGGTCTGAACATGTGGTAGGAGGTGTAGCCTGGTATGGTGGCTGTGGTGCTCTTCACAGCCTTGACCCAAATGTCTGTTACCCCACAAATGTCTGCATCTTCCAAGGATGGGACAGCTTCCAGTCAGTGGAGTTTCGTGGTGACATTCCTAGCATTTAGCAGCATAACTGTGATGTTGTTTGTAGATGGTGTTTTCTCACTGGAAAATGTTCCTTTTGAGACACCGCCTTAAAGGCACACTATGGGGGTGTCAACAGCCTTGGCCAGTAACCAAAATTCCAGGGGTGACAGATGAAGACCATCTCTGGCAAAGCACTGAGGTCTGTTGAGCAGGTTATCCCAGGCTGACAGACAGTAGATCCTCTTACAATGACACCACACTCTAAGGCAATTATCAAAGTCAATCATTTTCCATTTGTATTGAGCCATCATCCTAGGTGATGGCAAAATGCAGCTCAAGGCGAAGGGCATACCTGTCTGCGACACATAGTCTGTAAGCTCAGTCATGTCTCTGCATACAATCCAGACAGGTATGTTTCAAGCTGTACACACCAACAGGAAATATGATGTAGTCTTAACAGTACCTGATGTTGACAGACTTGAGTGCATGTGTGATATGGCGTATCCTGGCACCTCACAAAAAGCTGACTGTGACCTTTCCCTTATGTAGCCTGGTGAGAGGCACATCAATATGTCTCATGATGTAATCACCTATGAGTAATATGTTTGATTTAGTGTTTTGGCTTAGGTGTTTGACTGGTGAGACAGTGGTGTCTGAGCTATTACGTGTACTGTATTCTACAGAGGTATAATTATGTGTAGTGAGCTTGTGTTTGGGTTTCTGAGATGTCTAGTGTTTACTTATGTGTCTGGTAAGGACCTCTGCACATGTAGATATGTGTGATGTGAGTTTCGGTGGAGTAGGAGGTGAGGTGTGCATGTTGGCAACCCACTCATTGTCATATGTACTGACTGGTGTGTGAGAGAGCATGGATGCAAGGTTTTTAATATAGTAATATCTCTCAAATATTGTGTTTGTGTGGAGTAGAAGTAGAGGGTTGGGAACGCTTTCCATATCTCGTCAGCACTCAGTGATAATGCCATTAGCGAGACATTCTTGCTTGTGTATACTTTACAACAAGCCATGGCTAGGCAGTGGCCTGACAGATGCTTAAATTTAACATGTTATCACCTTTATGTTGTCATCCTAAGGTAAAACAATACCTGACAGTGTGGCATAACGTGGTAGATTGAGGACAATGCTTTGCCAGGCATGTGGCACTTGCATTAACCATTATACTGTTATTATGCAGGGTCACAATAACATACCTAGAAATATGACAATGTACAACTTCAGCAAAATTAGGATCATGCTGCTACACCCTTGTGGTTGACAGCCTCAAACACACTGTCTGTAGGGACTCTTTGCATTGAAGATGTGGATGGATGTGCATGCACAGAAAACTTGTTCAACTTTGCAGTCATAACTTTTGCCTTGCAAGTCTACAATGGCTGTTAAGCAACCAGACAGCAATTGGATGTTGTGTGAAATTATGTGGGAAAACAGAATTGTGTTCTAGTAACACAAATGTACAGTATGACATACCCAGGACATGTCAGATGGAGAAACACATTTGCCAAAGGTGGCCAATCCTCTGCAGTAGGCCTCACATCCATGTCATGCAGATGTTCACCATTATGCTGTTGAAGGGTGGGCTGCATGTATTGCTGCGAAACTGTCACCTAACATGGATCACTGCCACTGTGGAGCTTCCTAGAGTGACCTTGGACACCTCTGTCACCTGACATTGAACATTGTATTGCGACGCAATAGCTGTGCTCCTAATCACCATGAGGTCAGTACCTAGTCAAATCCCACGAGGCTTGGAACACAAGGCATAGTACATGAAAAAGTCAAGTGATTGTTCTGGTTGCTAATCAGGGTATCTACCTGGAAAAGGTTATGTCAAGCCTACACAGCCTTACATCATGTGGAACAACTGTGGGGATTAACAAACAGGCTGTGGCCTACTTCTCATCTTAAGCTTGGTACTAATGTTTGGCTTCTGGTGAGAGTAAAAGAAAAGGAGCTTTGTATCCCAGCAAAGTGTGGCTTTGGTGAGACCAGCAGTAGTAGGAGCCAGGCACCAGCAATTCAGGGCACTCCCTTCTTTTCAGCATTCTTCACAAAGTAATTGTTTGTTTTCAGTACACACTGCTTGATTAGTGTCTAACTGCAGAATAACTGTGTAAATACTCCATCCTTAGCTTTACAGGGTGCACATATTAGTTTCCCCTCCAGTGTTTCCTTGTGCACTGTATAGACTCAGACATCTTGAGTGACAATTTTTTTGAAAACAGTTATGGACTTAACTGCAAAACTGAGTTGCACACAGGAATACCAGCATGCAGTGACAAGCACTGTCCCCAGAAGTCTCAGTAGTCTGATATTTAAAGCCATGAAAAGAATTATCATGGAAATGACCATTAAATACATTAAACATTAAATAAATTAATAAATTAAATCATTAAAGATGTAGTACACCTACAGAGACTGGACCAAACCCAGTTTGGTTTTGTCAAGGGCAGATCATGCCCACCCTACCTGGTGGACCTCATTGAGTGGTAAACAAAGCAATGGATGAGAGGGAAATGATTCACTCCCCCTACCATGGCCTGACAAGGCATTTTTCACTATTAGGCCATAAGGCATTGTTGACAAACTACTGAGGTTAGTTACAAACTAGTATGTCATTCAGTGGATAGCCAAGTGGCTGACAGACATTATCCAGGACAATAGCATTGGGGAGTTCACTGCTACAATGAGGCCATTCCCCAGTGGAGTCCCTCACAAATCATTCCTGGGACTGCTCCTTCTAGCCATTTACTTCTCTGCAGTCATGGCCACAGTCATTGGCCTCTGAATGACTAAATTTGCAGATGACTGCAAATTAGGAGCTGTCATTGAATCCAACACTGACTCAACAGTTTGTCCAAAATGGGCTGACACAGTCATTTGGTTGTTGCCAGAGCCATTGACTAATACTAAATGCCAAGGAATAAAGAATACTATCCTTTGGGAAGTCATTCACCCCTTGTAACTATCATATTGACTGTACACCTCCAACAGTTGACCCAGTAGTCAAGGACTTATGGACACATAGATAGTGATCTAGCCTCTGACTGTCATGGGTTGGTAATATTTTGGGATTCATTCTATGTTGTGCAACCTATAAATAAAGGCATGGCATGTAAATCCAAGAAAGTGATAGTTCCACTATATTAGGTATTCATCACACCAATTTGTGAATGCAATGCTACCTTTGGTATGTAACTAACCAGGCATAGCTGACAACTGTAACATCCACAGAGGTTCCACAGTAAACCAATACACAGTGTACATAACATGGCCTATGCAGACCATGTCAAGGCTGTAACTGTGTATTCTGTCTCCTACATGCTTTGAAGGGAAGGTGTATGCCTGCCATGCAAGGAGGTGTCAGATCCTATTGTCCACCTCCGGCATGTCCAGGAAAAAACTAGCATGAGAATTACCTGTCCTACACACCTACACCTTGACTGTGGTATAAAATGCACATGCTGGAGAGGCAGGTATGTAGCCCAGAGACTACACCCAATATCTAGTAGGCTCCCCATCCATGTGAAGTAGAGTTTCGCCCTACCACAAAGCATTTGCAAGTTATACAATAGGATGGGGAACACAACAATGATAACTGCTTTAGGACAAATGTCTATAATGAGCACAGAGAAACCATAGGTGGTTCATCTCCCACACCCCAGCTTGTACATGTCTCAGCTCCCAAAACCCTGCTTACACTTATCAAGGGTATCAGACCTTGTCAGAGACTAGGAATGTATGGCTAGGCTGAAAGAAGACTTTGATTTTTGTTAGCCTATTCTACACATATAAACCATGGGAGCCATGCACCTATACTGTTTTACCTTTCTGATGACATTTTTCTTCTGTGCTGTTATTCACTACTGTGCTCTGCTGTTGATGGGTACCCATAGGTGTGTCTTACACAATGCTGAAAGTGAAATGTAAACAGTTCCATGAGACACCTTTATTGTGTGACTACGCAGCCACTATAACAGCACTCAGTGTAACATACACAAAATAATGTGGTTTACAAATTACAAATGGCAGCATACAATCTCTGTAACTGACAAGTACAAGTATCATGTCAAAGGCAACAATGGATGAAACAAATGCATATTAATTTAGATAGTCACCCTGTGCATCAGACACATAGCTTTATTTTCCTGCATTGATGAGAAGGATGACAGGGATGTGGCACAGGTATCATCATTTGCACAGGGTGTTGTATGGGGGTTCAAGAGGCCTAGGCTGACCCAGTAGGTTGGCAAGCATGTATGTGAGTCAGAAAGAGAAGCAGGCAAGACGGACCATGTAAATGTGGTGCATGTGTCTGTAGGTGACCTGAATGTGACAGTGGTGTGTGAGTGTCTGTATGAACACAGCCAAGCTGAGTGCTAGCCCTATGTGTCTGTATGTTGGACAGCTTTGAGCCATGCATGGCAGAGCTCACAGTTTACCACCTCTGCCCCCAAACATGAGAACTGGCTCTGCCAGGAGTTCCACTGGCACCTCCATGCCCAAGGCCAGATGCTGGGCTATTACCTGAGGGTGACTGCTGTCTGACGGGACCATATCCTCCATGAGAATGCCCAGGACCATGAGCCTATGGCCTGCTATGTCTTGGTGTGGACATCACACTCCCCTTTTGTGCACTGGATGTACTTCCTCTACAGGAGTATGATTGTGCATGGCCACATGGACTCTCAACAGATGTAGTTGCTGACCTATGTCCATGAGTCCGACGCTCAACTTCAAACAAGATGTTCCATCACAGACAATGTGCATTCCAAGACAGATAGTGTGCGATCTGTCTCAGACTAACATCTTTCCACTGTGTTAGTCAACCAATCCAGGGTATCAGGAATGGGGTGGAGGCAGTCACGGATGTCAGACTGTGCTGCATCCATAACCCTGAGCATTCATCTGGAGTTCCTTTATGAACGTGCCTGTGTCTCCATGACGGCCCTAAACATAAGTCGAGTGACACATAATGAGACAACAGCTACAGGTGGTGGAGGGACAGCAGGCCTCCTACGAGCACCCCTATCAATCTGACTTTGTGGAACCTTGCTAACTGTTTGGCTATGGCCAGTGTCAACACTCACTGCAGCCACAGTAGCCCTACTTCCCTGTTCAATGTCCCCACCCTCCAAGTGTCCAATATCTGTGGCCTTAGGGTATGGGGTATGCATAGGCATACTGAGTGTGTAAGGTGATAATGTGGGCAGACAAGGGATGCAAATCTCTGTGACAGATTCAGCCCCTGCAGCCCCCAGCTGTGCCTCACTTTGGCCACCATCATCATCAGAGTCTGAAGAGACACAGTCATCAAGTTGTGAAGGGGACAAAGACCAACCTCCCAGGTCACCTGTGATATAAAGGAAAAGCATCACATTAATACCTGCACTACTATGCTCTGCAGTACTATGTTGCAATATATGTTAAGCTGTATATACTGCTGTTACTATTACAGTCTTATATAACCCACAATCTGATATAGTATGACATGAGGACATTATTTCCTAACCCAAATATGAAAGCATTTGAAAATACAGATCTTTAAACAAGACTCTCATGAGCAAAACATAAATTATGTAGATTGTTGATATTCTGCAGATCTCTGCACAGTTTACTGTTATGGCCATCTGAAAAGTCCTGACAATACTGTGAAATCAATCACTGTGGTCACACCTACAAGGCATAAGTATGACCCTAAAGTGTGTACAGTCAGAACATATCTATACATTTGTTAGTCATGCAGACAGTATATCAATCCAGCCAGCAGGCCTGGGATGACACTTTAGCTAATAACTTGAAGTAAATCTGCAACTCTGACAAAAGTGTTTTGTGCTTACCAGCAGCAGGAGCATGGCCTCTTCCTATTCCTGATGGTTTGAAAAACATTTGAGGGAGACGTCATGTAAACAGCACAACATGTTACAGTATAACATTGGTACTACATCCAAATATCTCCCATTTAAAGTAGCTGCTATGTTAACAGGTATGTCGGTCACAATCTCTGCATGAGCTTAAAAATGCACCTAACCTCCTTCCCCCCACCCTATAAAACAGTGACACCCACGTAAAACTATGCACACCCTGACACATTAAGTGCTACAGTATTCCAGTGCTGATCCAAATAAGCATACCTGGATGCTCTTCTTGTGTGGAAATGATGTTATCCACATCCATGAAATATTGTGTGATGGATGTCTGGGAGATGTCCTGTGTTCCAAGGTTCATCAGGAATTCTTTAGTGGCTGACAGAGGTTGTTCCACTAGAGGCTCACCACCAGTGACCTGATGATCCCTGTCCCCATCCACTGCCCATCTGCATGCTGAGTAGATCATGTCTGCAGCATGGTGTCACACCTGCTCATATGTGCGATTCTAGTGACCCACAGCATTTATGTTATGGACTAGTTCATTCCACAAGGCTTGTCATTCTTGCCTATTTGCCCTCCAAATGGACAGCATGACTTGGCCGTGTTGTCTTAGCACCTCAATTATGAGGTAGTTTTCAGTCTCAATGAAAGGTGGGCAGCATCTGGTGTGCATGAAATCACATGAAATGCAAAAAAAATTAGAACACGTCAGGATCACATATGTGGGTGTGCAGTATGTACAGTATGTACAGATACAGCAATAAAGGAAGGCTATCAGTATTCCCTGCTTGATTATACATCTCATATGCAACAGTGTGCCAAACATACAAAGGGTATGGAACCAACTAGGACAGTAGCAATTGTGACCTACTCCTGTTTGTGCCATGGCAGATACTCACATATGATCACACATCCAAAACAGGAGTCCACTTGTAGTGTGGCCCATAGCAGGAAACCACCACCATAACATATGTATAAAATACAATGCCAAATAGCTGTGTAGTATTACCACTGCTAACAAAAGAAATATCCAGGAGACTTGTGTCCCTAGTTAATATACAGCATTATACCCTTGCTGTAGTCTACATCCTATGTAGGTGTTACACAGCTGCAGATCAATGGCATGTCATCTGTACAGTTCTAAGAAAGGCTCACTGCAGTAATCCCCTTTCCCCCTAAGTATATTCAAACATATGCATCATGTTGGAAACAAAATGATTTCATACCTGATGCAGTACAATACACTTCCATTGAAAGATACAGATATATAAGTGTTGTGCCAACGAGTTCACCATATAAAGTAACTCTTATACACAATGGTTCACCTAGCTAGGAGTATGTCTTTTTAAGATGGTTCTCATTAGCAGGTGATTGCCTCTGAACCAATCTGAGGTTCAGGAACTCTAATTGCAACATATGCAGCTGATTTGGAGTATAATCTGGCAATCCAGTGCAACTATTCAACGAGATGTAAGGCCTCAATGTAGAATCCATACCCTTTCTCATATATTGGGGTGGAAATTACTGGGGTAAAGATACTATATCAGCACAGAGAGAATGTTTGTAGTAGGCACTTATTACATACAGAAGTGCGTGCTAGAGGCTGCAGCTGCTGCTGCTGCCGCAGGCAATAAACATAGTCAGAGAGGCTGCAGAATGTGGAGGACAACACTTATGATTAACGGTGTGACCTGTGGCAGCCTTGGTGTACAGCCAGAGCCTGATGGAAGGAACCCATCCCACAGGAAATGGAGGTATGTGTTTAAGGTAAATATGTTAGCCAAATGTATCATTAACAGAGTAAAAGGCAACATGGTTTTGTGTCCTAGAACAAGGTAGGAGGTACACTTACCATTAGTCAACCATTTGGACAATCATCCAATCATGTGTTATGGCAATCATCTGGAACATGTATACTGGAAAACCTTGCCTCTAGCACAACCTCCATATGTGTATGTTACTTGTGCAGCTGTGGTTATCTGTAATATCTGTAGCAAATCATTGTGTACTGCAGTCTGATATTACTGGGCTTCATTTGAATTACATACTTCAAAATCCTCTGTAAATGCATAATACTGCATGACCTAACACTCTATGCACTTTCTAGTGCTGCAATAGGAACATGTTAACTGTGTTCTTATCTTTTGGCCTTTGAGTTCCATCATTGAAATGCAGACATTCCATCTGTACTGCACTGGGTGGATAAATAGGGGATAAGACGGTCATACATATCAGAATCCATAATGATGATGTAAACGTTACATATATTTTAGATGCTAGACACCGCTGGATTTGAACCCAGGACCATGTGAACCAAAAATTAATGTTTTCAAAACATTTAACAGACTGAGCTACTGAGTCACTGTTACAGCAGGTGCATTTTTAAATATATAATTGCACACGTCCATGATGTTACCTCATTTATATATATTATTATGTGAATGGCTTTATATGGATGTATTTCTCTACCAGAGTCCCAGTTAAACACCTATTTTTTCTAATGTTTTAGCAAGCATACTTTTAAATGTTGCAGATATAATTGCACAGTTACCTGCTGCTGGAGACCTCACTTGCATCCATTATTATGTGTCTGGCTTTATAGTGATGTGTTCCTATACCAAAGTCCAAGTTACACTCCCCTTTTTCTATGACTGTATTATCAAATGTACGAGATGTAGTGTGCTGTGCAGCATTGCTTAAACATGCTTAATGATGGGAAAATGGGAAGTGTTATGCTTTGCTTAAAACACCTGTGCTAATTAACTGCTGTGTGGCTTAATGGGTTAATGCCCTGGTTTACAGGTGTGATGATCCTGGGTTCAAAATTGGGTGGAGGTGTACTTTTTGAATATGATTAATATTTTTTCACAAACATATGTCACTATAGACCATTTAGCTGAGCTTAGTGATGCTGCATGTTGCACAGCATCAGACCAAAAAATCTTTAAAGAAATGAAAAAGTGGGAGATAGGACAGCAGTGAAATGGGGTGCAAGCAGGGGAAAAAACAGTGAAAGGTAGGTAGGTATGTGCAGGGAGAGTGAAAGAAAGAACCATAGCTATCCATTTCTCCATTTTTTTTAAAGTGAGAGTGGAATGTTGGGGAAGGGACATAGATATGTGTGGGTGAGGTAAGTTGAGAAGGTGAGGAAGCTTTTGCAGACAGGCAAGCCAGACAAAACAGCAGACAGGTTGGTGTGTGACATAAGAGGGGGGTAAACACCTTGGTTGGGGAAGGTGCTGTGGAATGCCAGTCTTACGGACGTCGGACATGGTAGCATTGTGACTCAAGTCCTCACCCATGGGACTGTCAGCACTGCATGTTCACTGTTCCTGTTTAGGCAGTGGTTGATGCCAGTGCTTGGGGTCAGACTGCCCCACCAGGATGGACAGAATGCCCTCCATCTGGTGCAGGTGTGCACCAACAATTTGGTGCAGCAGCCCATGGACCATGCCTGGCAGTTTATTGCAAGTGGCATAAGCACCCCTCCACTTCCACTCCCAGAAGGGAAACCACCCCCAGCCTGTGGGGTGGAACTACTTAATGGAGGAGGTAGGGCAGGGGCAGCAGAGGGTCCACCACCAGGCTGCAGCCCAGATATGCTGGGCCGCAGTGCAGCGGCCGGGTGAGCCAAGGTAAGTGGATCACCTGGAACTGGCCTACCTTGTCGCGCTGTAGGAAATTAAATACAAACATAAGGTAAAAATAAGCATAACCAAACAAATGTAATTAATAATATAATAGAAAATAATAATGAGTAATGGAAAGAAATTGAAAGGAATATAATGAGGAACCCAACAATAAATAACGTAAATGAAAGTATTTTAACAGCAAAGTAATATTAAATTATACATAACAACATAGGAGATAATTACAAATAATATATTCATATCAACTCATAATAATAAATATATTTAATAAATTAAATTAGAGAAGGGGTGGGGTGAGACAGAAAAAAAGAACATTAGTAACTTTGCAGATACTATAACTACACAGACTACTACTACATATTTCAGATTTCAGTTGTGAGTACAGTGATTGCTAATATTGTATAAATGATGTTGCACATATGTAGCTCTCAAACTGTTAGCAAGAGACATTATGGGCCAAGCCCTACCAAATGGTGATACAAAGGCACAAATACAGGGAACATTTTTATATAGTATGCTCATACATTAGTAGCAAGGTGTTCTGATAACAGATTTGCCATTAAACTGCATTCCAAGTAATGTCATATATCTGCATTTCAAGGACCATATGTATGGGTTAGTAGTCATTACATTTTCAAAAATCATGACAGTTGAGAGGCATGTTCATGTACACTAATTACACTACACAGCTGGTCATTTCTCAGTTGGCTGCCATGGGATTAGAACCCACAAGCAGTGACTACAGGAATAATGTGCACTTTATTTGAATATAATGAATTCTCAAAACATCGTCTCCTTTAAGACTTTTATTGCAACATTTATGTGAAATCGTACATTTGCACACATGCATAGGTGTGTCTGGTATTGGACTGGAACCCGAAAGCAGTGACCACAAGAATAATGAGCACTTTATTTGAAAACATTACTTATCAAAGCACCATCTCCTTTTACAGTTGATCTAGGACTTCTGTTAACTTACCCGTATACCCTGTTCATTTACTGAATGCTATCTAAAGCATATTTCAGAAAAAAATATCAGAACTCAAGCTTGACCCTTAATCTGGGTATTGCACATTTATTTCTGACATTTGTTGGTGCATTCTTTATTCATTTGCATGTAACAGTTGTCTGGTGTCAGAATAGAACACACATACAGTGAATACAGGAATAGTGAACACTTTATTTGAAAACATTACTTATCAAAGCACCATCACCTTTTAAAATGTATTGATTAATGTTGCTTCAACTCTGGCATGTAGACCATGGATAGCTGTCTACGACTTCTGTTAACTAACCCATATACTCTCTTCATTTATTGAGTGCAACCTACAGCATACTTCAGACAATGAGCAGACCAGAAGAGTGACTCTTAATCTGGGTAGACCCCAACAGTAACTGATGGTTGGAAGCTATGCTATACAGTACTGCATGTTTACTTGCTCTACCATTTCAGATATGTACTGACACATTAATAAAGATGTAGGATGTCCCAAGTATGTCATACGTGACTGTTATGACTGCAACATCTGTATTTACTTTACTGTACTATTAAGTTATGCATTAAGTTATTACTTAGATGATTTTCTTACTTACCTTGCCTCATCCTGGCCAGACACCCAGCATGGGACTGCACATTGCAAACCCTCTCTTCTGCAGCTGTCGTAAGAGAAGCAAACCATTATGCATACCAGTTTTGCACACATTCAACTTGAATATTTATAAATTACTGAAAAACATACTTACATATCTGTGGGGTGTACCCATTTCTCTTATCTTGGACCCAGGTGTCCAAGGTTCCCATCTTCCTACACTTCAGGTCATCATAGTGGTGACAACACTGCCCACCAGTTCGGGGGATGCCAGTAGCACTTGTTAGAGCCCTGGCCAAATGATTCCAGGCCTCAGACTTGCACTCTGAGCCCTCACACTTGCCCTGCAGTAGCTGGGGTCTGTATTTCTCTACCAGGCATCTAATAAAAGCTTTAGACTCCTGCACACCCCACTTTTACACCTGAAAGTTTGCTCTCTCACCAACTCCAGCATCCATGCTCACTGTCAAGTTCAGGCTCCAAGGAATGATGTTACATTCCTGCCTATTGGCCTTTATATAGGCTGCATTCTTGCCTTTGCACATCAGACTGTAACTTTCAAAAAAAGTGGTGGCATTGCTTAGCATCCAGCAAACCTGCAAATCCATATTTAAGCAAAGCTTAGCAATGTGCAGCTTTTCTGACCATTTATAAATGTAACAATTATTTAATTTCATTCATTTCATTTAAAGTCAACCAATGTTTTAGTCACCTGATACAGTTTCACAGCACTATATGTCAAAAGCATTACTATGCTGGACTCGTACATCTGGTTTCTATTTTTAGATGTCTAGTAGATGTCTGATGTATATTCACACAAAACTAAGCATAGCTAAGCAATGCACTGCATCTAGAAAACAAGGACATAAATGTAAAAAAAATTGGAATTTAGTAAAATAAAATGTCTAGTACACCTTTTGATCCATGTTAACACGCTGAAAGATATTGTGCCATGCTTACCAACTGTCCAGAATTTTTCTGGACAGTTCAGAATTAAGGGACAGCCTATAAAGTCAGTCTTACACAGATTCAGTATTCATGTTACTGTGGTTGCCCTCAGCAGTGTACCATAATTGATATGTATGGCACTCTGCTGAGGAGGAACCATGGCCATGTACATGGATACATTCCATGTAGGCTTTACACAGACCCTACATGGATTTTATCGAATCCTGAGGATAAACCTTTGAAAACAAGTATACCTCTTTACTTCTTTAGATATATTTCCTTGGATTTACAAATATTTATTCAATTCTAACAACACATAATATCAAAATCAGAACAAAACAGACTGACTAAAAAGTTTGGCCTAAGGCCTAATGAAGTCTATATTAAAAGTGAACTTTCTAGAATAAGATTGCACCACAGCACATGCAGTTTCCTGTAACTAGCTCAATAGCATTTATTAATCTATACTGTACATTTTATGGACATATAGCAAATTGACCATGACCTACTCTGCAGCATCTGTGATGTGCTTCAACTTTAGTACTAGAGATGGATGCCAGTAATTTAGAGGAAAAATACATCAAATGTACTTAGAGGTGATTAAAATAAATGAAACATTGAAGGAGTATATCAACTTGAATAACACATGGCTATTCAGATGAACTGATAAAACTGCAAAAATCAGAAGATGACATGAAGAAAAGGCTAGCTGAGAATGAGACTTCTCAAGAAGAGCTGTTTTAAAAAATGTTAGGATACAGAGCATGCAGAGAAAATCTGAGATTTTCTGCTGTACCAGAGAAAGTGGAAGGAATAGATTGTATTAATTTTATGAAAGCACAGATACACAACTGGACTGGTATTCCACAGCAGGATTTGTTAATTGAAAGGGCACATTGAGTGTATGATTCAAACCTGGCAATGAAAAAGCAGCCAAAACCTGAATAAGTAAAGATGCAATCATACCAGCAGAAAGAGTTGATCCTGACAAAACTATGGCAGAAGATAAAAGTATTACAATTGAAGACAGCAGAGTATTTGTGGAAAATTATTTTTCACTGTACATCAGGCAGAAGAGAAGCAAGTTTACTCCAGGAATAAGGGAATATCAGAAGACAGGTGTGAGATTCATGCTGCTATATCCAGTTGTCTTCAGAATAATTTTTTTTTCCTGGTGGATAAAAGACATTTTTGAAGGAGATCTAGGGATGAAATGAAAAAAGTTTATTCAACAAAAAGTTAGCCAGCAAACAGAAGGGGGCTCTGCTTCTCATTCTTCTGACAATAAAGCTCATTGATAGACTTTGTCAGTGAACCATCTTCCAATGTCCCAAAAGAAAATGCTTGAGAGACAAAAAAAAAACACAGCAGTTGACTAGAAGAATTGGGAGTGCCTTGGACTTGAACCAGAGTCAGGTGTTGGGAGATGGAGATGAACAGGAAGAATACCAGCAACACTGAAATTAGTGAATAAATGAGACTATAACACATCAATTACATTTGTGAAATATGGCTTACAAGAAAAATTGGCTGAGTAAAAACTGGACTGTTGTTGACTTTGGTTGGACTGTAACAAATACACCCCACTTTATGCCATTAATGTTTAGAAGTACACTAAAATGGAAAAACGTAACTTTAAGTAAAACAATGTTGTTCTTATTAGTATTTGTATAAAACATTTCATAATATAACCTGTATGTTATATATAATAAAACAGTTTTGTGTAGTGTGCATTCAGGGGTATTTTAAATGTGGGATCAGTCTCCTCAGTGACTGTTGAATATGTTAAAGGTATTAAAGTAAATGAGTACTTTTTTGTTGTATGAAATACAGGCTTTACATTATAACAACAGAAGAAAGGCTAGACAAAAGCAAGTTTAATATTAATATGCTGTGATGTTGGGATGCTGGGGTGGAGTATAAAAGTGCATTGGTTATGTTATATGTGGAATTAAGATATTTTCTGTTATTTCTACAAGACTGAATATCGAGATTAATGCCTTTGGCTTAAGCTATAAACAAGTGTTTTGTTGGCAAGTAAACTTGAAAAATAAGACAAAACTACGAAAGCCATGAATAATGTCAAGCTTCTTAAATCTGCAAATATATTAGTTTGCCTTTTTCCATTAGCAAATGTTCAATGGGAGTCAAGAATTCTGATGTTAAGACAGCTGTACATTCTGTTCTGAATTCAATTTACAAAAATTAATTATTGACTACTTTCACGTGGAGATGAGCTGCCTACAGGTGCAAACAATTAATCTTGACAGTTGTGAGCATTCTTTGCCTTGGGAAATGCAAACTGTAAAGGTAAAATGGCTAGCGGTTCAGAGAAAAATAACATTTGAAATTATGGGATGTGAATAACAGATAGCAGCCTTTCTACACAATTGAACATCATTATGCATTTAGTAGAACAGTGTACAGTTAGTTCAGTTTCATTTCAAGATAGCCACTGCATTTTTCTTATGGCTAAAAGTGATTTTTTTTAAACATACAAGTTGTTTTTCACATCTGGGAGGGAAATAAATGTAAGAAAAGAATGGACAGTGATCAGTGTAAGTGGAGACACATGCTGCAGCATGAACTTTAGCATAAGTAACCTTAAATTTAGTTCACGTAATGACTATGGGTGCAGCTGACACTTTGTAGCAATTGCTCCTATCTGGAGGGTTAAGCTTCATTTTTTTGAAGATCTACATAATTTTGTGCATTTGTTCTAAATTTTTTGCTTTTGCTTAAGGGTTTCATTCAAACAAAAAGTCTTGTAAAATGTGACATAGGTTCAAATGGAGATAAGAAGAATCAACTGTATAAAAGATCATCCTGACAAACATTAGTGTGTGCATTTAACACAAAAAGTTGGAAATACGCAATCAAAAAACTGACGTCTAATAGGTGCGAACAACAGCTTTTTATCAAAATAGCTATGCTGTCCATATTATCTTTGAACATAACTGGCCTCACAGGTATAGACAAAAAGGAAAGAATACTGAATTATATTAAAATGTAGAGTGCAAATAGCAATGCTGCAGGAGATCCATTTGAAAAGAAATGAGCATGTGAATTTGACAAAGATAAGGGATTCAGGATGGATATTCAGCATAATATGGGAGGTTGGCATAATGGCTAAGGTATTTCCCTTACAGACACAAGATGCAGTGTTTGATTCTCATGTGGGGTAACTTGCTAGGCTCAAAATGGCCCACAAGGGCAGTTAGCCTCAAACTAATCTATCTATGAGACACAAAGAAAAGGGCAGTAATTGTAGTAACTGCTAGAGGGACTCCAGTAGCAATACAAGAGGGATAAATACAATAAAGGCAGATTTGTGGTGGTACAGGGCAATTGGCTAAGAAGGAGGATTACAGTGGCATGTATTTATATTCCTTCAAAAACTGCTATTATAAAACTGAAGAAAATTTGGGGAGAAATAACATATTACTTATAGGTGGAGGGTGAAACTTGATTTGCAATAGTGAGGACATATCAGGGGGACCTAGAAGGGAAATGCCACAAAGAGGGAAGATTTCTGAAGAAAGTTATGAAAATATTTAGCATGAAAGATGTGAATTCAGTAGTAAGAATATGAACAGAATTGAGATTGACTAGATGGAAATTATATTTCACAGGAATATTTGCATTTAAGTGAAAGCTTCAACACACATCCAAAAACTATTTCAGGTCATGCACTGATAAAAGTACAAAAACTTTTAGCACAATGACTTAGGTGACGAAAAGTAGAAAGAGTTGTCACCAAACATAGGGAGCCTATAACAAGGAAAATAGCCAAAGATCCTGTAGAGTTATTAGAGATATTTCAAAAATGTATTAAATTTTCTATAAAGAAAGAGTATTTATGGAAGACTTAATTATGTCAAGGCTAGAGGAAGATGAGGCTAAACTAATAACAATTAAGACAGGAGGAGATGAGATAGAAACTGTGATTTATAAGCAATCCTAAAAAAAGGTCAGAAGGCATTCTTGTGAAAGTCTGGAAGCTAGGAGGGAAGAAAGTGATAACATTTAACAGTGTTTTAAAATGAGGTGAAGCACCAACACCTTGTAAGAAAGCTACAGTGGCTGTATAATCTAAAGATGGTAAAGGGTCATCAGACCCAGTTTCATAAAGACCTATTTCAATTTTAAGTATACCGTGGTGGTGGTGCTGCGGTAGCATTGTCACCTAGCATTGTCGTCTCACAGTCAGACGCTGTCCAGTTCGATTCTCAGCTAGAGCGTCTTCTGCATGGAGATGTGCGTGAATGGGCATGCCTTCATTGAAAGTTGTGCATCAGGGCTGGTAACTCGGCACGTAAAAATCAACTACCAATCATTAGCGGACCAGAGTTCCGCTGTGGCGACCCCTAAATGGGAAAAGCCGAAAGACACAACATAAAGTGTTTATGTCTATACCACCTAAAAGAATGTCAAAAGTGTTGTCCAAACAGTCATACATGAATGGGCGTGCCTTCGTTGAAAGTTGTACATCAGGGCTGGTAACTCGGCACGAAAAATCAACTACCAATCATTAGCGGACCGGAGTTCCGCTGTGGCGACCTCTAACTGGGAAAAGCCGAAAGACACAACATAAAGTGTTTATGTCTATACCACCTAAAAGAATGTCAAAAGTGTTGTCCAAACAGATAGATATAGCTCAATGTTTTTTTTTTTATTTGGAGGGGAGGCAAACATTTGACAACATTAATAGAGCAATGATGATCAAGATGGAGGCAGAATGCAAGAAAATGCTACTTTTGTTAGTGGGTCTTGATGCAGATAAAGCATTTGATAGAGTAAACTGAATTTTACTAATAGGGCAATGGAAGCATTTGCATTCCCTGATAAATTTAGGTTAATTTGGAGGATATATGAAGGACTGGAGGCAGGAATTAAAGTGGGAGTGTTCCTCTCTGATACATTGTATTTAAACAGTCGAAGCAGGCAGGGATGTCCTCTTTCCTCTTTGTTATTTTCTTTATATTTAGATAAATTGGGAAAGAAAATAATGGACTCAGAAATGCAAGGATATAATCGGTATGGTAAACAAGAAAAGTTGGCTTTATCTGCAGGTGATATTATTTTGTACCTCATAAATCTAGAAAAGGACATCTCAATGTTATGGAACATTTTGAGACAGTTTCAACACTTTTTGGGTTACAAAATTAATGAAGATAAAAATGCTATAGCTATAAATTATACACTAACTCATGATTTAATCCAGCGATATCCATACGTATGGGGTCATGATAGGGTGAAGTATTTAGGAGTCCAAATTAAAAAGCCTTCTGTTATGGCAGCTAAGGATATGTGGAAAGAGACTAAACAAAAGATAACACCAAAACTAAGAAATTGGAAGCTCATGTATATGGATAAGATACAAGCAGTGAAAATGTTTTTAGGCCCTTTAGTTTTATATATGGGTCAGACATATTTTTATCAACCAGAGGAGAAGTTGTGTACAATAATTAATAAAGAGATGAAGAAATTTAACTGGGAGGGGAAGGGTGCAATAATCAAGTGAGATAACTTTATCCTTCCAATAGAAAAAGGTGGTTTAAAATTATCTGATTTGAAGGGATATTTCAAAGCTACATAGTTAAGGCTCATATACATAACAAAAAGCAGAAGGTTAAAATTAAAAATGGAAAGGGATGACAATGAGGCAGGATGAAAGTTCAAGAAATAAACAGAATGCAGGCTTTTGGATTTAGATCCTTAAGGAGAAGCATAACAACCATATAGAATATTATATTCATAAAGAGGCAGAAAATATTCTAAGAACTAAGCCAACATGAGTATGGATAAAGGAGATTTTGCCAATAGGGTGACTGCAAGTAGGGGTATAGAAAATAGGAAAGAGGGGGCTGGAATTTACAGGACTAAACAGGCAAAAGAATCAAGGTAATTGGGATGGGGCCAAGAAGATGTTTGGACTGCAGACAAGACACTGCCTTCATTAACTGGGATTGATTTAAGAGTATAGGGAAACAGAAAGGGATAGGGGAACCTTAAATAAAAGACCTGCTCTGGTGTAGTTTCTAGATGAATCTAGAACAGAAGCTGTTGTTAAAAAAGGATAATTAGTTGGGCATATAAAATGTTGCATGATAACTATAAGAATCAGGAAGAAGAGATTAGAAAAGATTGGAAAGACAGAATGGAAAAGCAATTTACTAGAAAACAACGTGAGGGCATATATATGGCTTCCAAGTAGGGAACAAAGTCCAGACAGTTTAGGATATTTGCTTGGAAGTGTTTGCATAGGTATTTTTATACCCAAAGGAGACTTCAAATAATTTTCCCCCGAAGTAGATAGCAAGTGTTGGAGGTGTGATGGCATAGAAAGATGTAACTGGGAACATTTTTTGGGGGAATGTAATGAATCAGCATATTTACAAAATTCCTTACAAAATACTGTCAGAAATACTGGGTGAGAAAATGGTTGTAACTAAGGAAATTATTCTTTTGAGCTGGGACACAGATAGGATCTAAATTGTCTAGACATAGTAAGACCTTATTAAGTTTAACTCTTGGCTGCCAAAAAGCAATTACTAGAAAATGGAAGTCAAAGTCTAATCCAGCTGTATTTTAAATATTGAATATTATAAAAGAGATAAAAGAACTAGGAGAATGATCTCAAGGAATGGGAGCCAGCAAACTACATAGAAATAAATGGAACGTGGGAACAGTACATGCAAAATAATGTTTAGGAGCAGAAGTGAGGTTCAAGGGAAGGCAGAAATTCAGCAATTTATGTAAAGTTAGATTGATGATAGTTTCAAGGAAAGAAAATATATGTCATGCATAATGAATGAAGATGGAAAAATGTTAATATGGTTTGTTTTCTTTTCTGTTAGTGTATGTTTGCCTAAGTCTAAAGTGATAATTTAATAAATGTTTTGGAAAAAAAGAGTAAATAAAAAAAGAGACACAGGAATATGAATCACTAAGCAACTCAAAAAGTTCAGCTTGGCCAAAGAAGCATGCAGGAGGTATGCACCGCTGCACTGAATATGAGCCTACACCTTCTATACACATGAATAGACCTTACAAAAAGCACCCCACTGAGCAGAGTCTTTGGCCTAGCTCCCCAGACTCCTTTATCATCACTCTCTATCTCTCTCTCTCTGGGTTTCAGTGCCTTCCAGTTCTCACTTGTCCGCATTAACTGTACTTTGAATAAACCCATACATTCATATCATGCACATGCGCATATACACATAGACACACACACACATACACACACACACACACAAACACACACACACACACACACACACACACACACACACACACACACACACACACACACACACACACACACACACACATTTCCAGTGAATGTTGGTAATATTCTCCAGCATTACAAACTTCTTTCCTGGCTCAAGGTAGTTGATTGTCATCGCCTAGTTAATGTTTCACTTTTGTTAATAAGCCAGATAATTAGTTGAGCAGTCTGGCCAATATGAGATGGATGTCAGCAGCTTGTCACCATTTAACAATAAATATTCTCTTATCGATTAATAAGCAAGCAAACAGACAACCAGCCACACGTTTTTTAAAAGGTGACTAAATCAAAATGTTCTGCTTATGAAAGGATAAGTTAAACAGTACGGTTAACAATTAAATACACAGATAAATATGAAATTGTACAGTGAAACGGGAAATAACCAATCTGATCAAAGAGAGCAGAAGAAAGAAAAAGTCTGTCTACAAATGGAATTTTTCTAGAAGTTTCTAACCTCAAAGAATTACTGAAACCCTGTTCCAATCTAACTGAATTTCCAGATATGTTTCAGGCAAAGACAAAGTGCAGAGAATAACTCACATGTCTGTATGTGATTCTATACATGATAAACTGCAAGGTAATTCAGTCTTCTTACTCTTGCTTCTCTTTTTTTCTTCTTTCTGTGTTATATATTTTCCTTACAAAAAATACAGATGCAGTTAGGCACAATATGGGGCAGCCACAGTGGTGCAGCGGTTAGCATTGCTGCCTCACAGCAAGAGGTTCTCCGGTTCGATCATCGGCTAGGGTGCCTTCTGTGTGGAGTCTGCATGTCCTCCCTGTGGTCGCATGGGTTTCCTTTGGGTGCTCCTGTTTCCTCCCAGATCCCAAAGACATGCTGTAGGCGGATTGGATACTCTAAATTGGCCCTAGGCATGAGTGTGTACGTGTGTGTGCCTTCTGTGAAAGGTTGGGCACTGGGCTGGCAACTCAACACCATAAAACTCCACTGCTAATCATGAGCGGACAGATGATCCTCTGTGGCGACCCCTAAAAAAAAAGCCAAAAGAAGAAGTTAAGCAAGGATTTGCATGTACCTGCTAAAAAGTTTATCTTCTCTTAGATGTCTCCTTAAAGAATCTACTAATTGCACTTTTACAGTTCTTTAGCTTCCTAGTCTAGGAATAGTCATAGATCTTGCAATCAAAGGGTAAAACAGTTTTAGTTGCATTTCAAATCATGTGCATAACTGATGCATTTCCCAGAAGAAGGCAGGCAAATTTTTCAGTTATAACTTCATATATTTCTTTTTCTACATTGCTAGTGAAAAAATGTGGGTATATATTGCACAAAAAAAGGGTCACAAGTATTCACTTATTTTCACACCACTGAAAAGTATATATTGCAAGTTAAATCCCATTTGTAGTCTATGTGCTTTAGGTTTTATAGGGTTTAAATGCAGCTCATGAATCTGCTTTACATTCTAATCACAAGACAGGGACGTATTCATTCTCAGACATCACAGCATCTATCAGTGCAGCACAAAGATGTGAAATGAAGGGTGCACGATAAAACCTTTGTTCAAAAAGGAGGGCACCATCATGGTGTCATAAAGTAGCATTATTTTTGTGTCTTATATATATAAATGATAAAAAAACAGCTATTGTATGTTTTTGAAAAATAAAAAAAAATAAATGTATAACTTGCCTTGTTTTCACGCTCACATCAAAAACAGGAGTATACTAATAGATAGCAGAACAGTGTAGAAAATGGTACATGAACCTTAGTGGAAGGAGGAGGAACTATACCAATGAAAGGACATGGTTAAAATGGATAGTCCAGCTACATAAGTGGTGCCCTCTTTCATAGATAATATATTATATAAAATGATCCTAACAGGTCAGTGTGGCAGCTAACAGGTAATATTTAGTTATGTGCATTGACACTAATATTGGATGTATGCACAGACCTGTGTTCAGCAGGAGTGATGTTGTTGGAGGACAGGGGCCAGCATGTATAGCTGTAGCTGGAATTATCTCCATGTGATGTGGCACAGATATACACAACTGTCTGTGCTGGATTCAGACAACTGTAGTTAGTAGGACTGCTGCTGCCCTAGTGAGTGACAGCATTGTTTACATGCATTTTAAAATTCCAATTTCACAACTGTAACAACACCAACTTTGTTAAAGAGAATGGCACCTACTTGCATAGTTTTCAATGATACCCTGGAAAGCCTCGAAAGCTGAATGGGTGAAAGGCTGTAAATTCGTAGTTACAGAGGCTAATAATGTATATATATATATATATATATATATATATATATATATATATATATATATATATATATATATATACATACACATGTGAGATCTTATGATCAGTATAACTACTATGCACTTTCATGTGCAATACTACCACATACAGTGTAAGCAGAGCACCTTGGTGGCCACAACAGGAAAAGATGATGGCTACCAGCTCAGTTTGGTAAGTGAACTGCTTGTCACTACTGTTTGTATATTATATTATCATTATCTGTTCCACTAAATCTTCATTGGCATCTTCCTATTGTACTTCCTAGCTATCTTAAACCTGGTGAAGATGTACCCCAGGAACAGGAGAAGGAAATGACCAGTCATAGTCATTCTTTTCTGCTCAAATGCATCAACATCCACAGCAGACACAGACCACATCCAGGTGGACCCTCCTTTGGCATAGTTACCTGAGGCAGCAGTGGACAGGGAGTTGTCAATGCGATGCATGGAGTCCTTCCTGAAATGTGCTGGTAATGTGCTGCAGTGGGGGTCAAAGCCATTTGTCAGGTTGTGTGCATCTGGGGTGAGGGACAGCTGTGTATGGCTAAAGCTCAGCAAGGTACAGAAAATGCTGCAAATAATGGCCAGTAAAGCCTCTGACATTATCCCATCCCCACCCATTTGACAATATATTGAAAGTATGTTTTAGTTGTCAATATGTGCTTGATGCTCATCAGGACAGCTAGTTTGATCATACATATGATTATGTCTTCTTAGCTTCCATATCTGCATAAATTCTGGTATAATGTATGGGACAGATACAGCAGTGTTGCATCTCACCTGTATAGTTGTACTTTATAACATGTGTTTACTCCCCACAGGTTCTATACATCCCTTTACCATACATTTTTACCATTGCTCACATTTAGATAGTTATGTATATGTCTGAGATCTAGACAATAATTTTTGTGTGACCACACCCCTTAGACTGTCCTTGCCCTTTCTGTTTTACTACTGCATATAACACTATACATTTACCTCAGACTGACACATGAAACTACTGAATAGTCTTGCAAACATCCCTTCATATCCTGGTACTTGTGCCACTACCAACAGTAAAACCTTCCTAGGATGTTCTGGGTCTATATTACGTTATTGAATCCCGGTAACATCGAACACCACAACACCGACACACAAAGCCCAACCTGGAAATACATCGAACCCCCTAACCCACGAATTTTCAAATCTCGAACCGTCATAGTTGGCCAACACCACCGCATGCTACATGCTACATACTCAAACATAATAAATAAAACACATACATACACAAACCAAACCCTACTTCTAACACTACAATAACCTTACATACATTACTATCTATGCACTTACCTTAACCCGCGCCCTAACCCTATGGTCCATAATTATTGCACACTTACCTTACGGAGCTATATCGCAGACAGGCCAACCATCACACTTCGACATTTCGCAGTTTTGTATGTTCGCCGTTACCGTAGTTCGTGCTTTAAGTGTCGTTCTTCTGATGTTCGATGTTACCGGGATTCAATAACGTAATATAGACCCAATGTTCTTGGCAGCCCATCTAACTGGTAACTGAGTGTTTTTGTTTCTTTCTCTGTGATTCCCTCTTCCTCCTTTTCATGTTGTGTTATTTATCTTTTTAATGAAGTAACTCCACGTATTATGTAAAGATAGTGCATGGAGGCAGCATAGGCATGAAAGTGCATTTATACAGCTGGATCACAACAGTCATTAGTGTATGTACATAAGCTTTGCACCATATTCTACCACTTACACTGCCCTTTGTTCTATATCCTCACACTTGATTTGCATTTCTGTACTGGCCATTTTGGCTATGTTCTGTTTTCTTTCATACTCTGTCTCCCTAGTATATTCTAAAGGGAGGCAAACTTACACATACACCTTCCTACAGCTCATGACCTATGCTACTCAGTACTGCCTGTGTCTGAATCTTCGTTATTGTCTTGCAAAAATGGTTAAATAAAAAGGAAATAATTAAGAAACAATTTCAACATAATTTCAAAAATATAATGTTATCCTTGCAAGAAAATTCTTAGCTATTTCCTTCCGAAGAAATTATTTCCAAGATGTTACTACATTGTTTGCATTTTATCATAGTCATGTGATTTATAATATGCCTCTAAAACTACATACATAAGATTGTCTCTCTACTCTGTGAGTTCTGTACATTAGCACTGACCCTTCCCTCCACTCTCCACTCATCATCATGTTATATTATTAAAAAGAACATTTCTTTTTTTTCTCCTTTTCTATCTACAGCTCATCCCTATTCAAATGGAGAAATGCAAACTAACACAGTAGGTTATCCATTAAATGGAATGATGAAAATGAGTTTAACATATGCTGCAGATCTAGTTTTGATTTCCCATATTTTGCTTGAATACTGCATGATTTGAGCAAATCATTCAACCTTTTCACTGCTCTTGAATCCCTCTAAAATATGGCCATTTACTGTGGTGAGCCTCACCTGATTATTAAAAGAATAAAAGAAAATAGTCAGGACCAAAGCTTAAATCTGTGGGTTTTTCTTTTTTGTTTACCTTTCTTTTCTTCTTTTCTTTCTACTTTTTTCTTTGTCACTGTTTCTTCTCTGTATTTCTGCCATCGCTTTTGAGGAACTTTCCACAATATTTCCTTCTCCTGCCATCACTTATTACTTCATTCATAAACACTTGTTAATTCTCAGGTTCCTGACCTATATGAATCATATCTCCATCGAATTTGAACTTAGGGTGGTATTTTGGTTGAATATCAGGATGGCTGAATGCCAGTGTTGAAATACAGTAAGAGTGCACAGCAATGAACAGTAGGAAATATCTCTTTTCCTCGCCATTTTGCAATCTCAAAGTTGACATTTATATAGTTGCATGTGAGTGAAAAATTCAGCGGCTCATATGGGAGAGTGCAGGGGGTTTGTCATCCTGTAAAAATAGCTAAAGTTTGCAGTGTGCAGTAAGTAGCATGGTAGCATTTATGGATTTTGGAGAGATAGAGAGAGAGTGCGAGACAGAAAGTTCAACGTTTGTGCATTCATGCACTTCTGTCATTATAAATGTAGTTGATAACGTGTACTTCATGTTAAGTGACATATAATCTGATTGTTATATTGCTGCCAATTGCTGCCTCCTGCTACACTCCTTTGCTCAATGAGCTTTCTCACTTTCATTTAATCATTCAGCCAAATTCAATAATGCCTACATGGCCTCTTTACACTGTGTGCATGCACGTCGCTCACTGTTTTGGCTTCAGTAAGTGGCTCTACATAGTGTGTGGAGCCGAGCACAGCTGCACAAACAAGGTAAACACCATGGCATGCAAATTACAGCATAAGCAGTTGAAATGTATGCTAATCAACCAATCCAGGATGGAAGAGCTATTCAACAAGCTATAAAGCAACCATGTAGACTCAGTGCTAGTTTTCCCTGCAAATTCCAAAACCTAATGGCATACAGCCACAGAAAACAGTCTACACAGAAACAATGTTAGAGGCTGCTGTTGCTTTAATTCATGTGTATGGGCAACAGGCTGAAGTCTATGCTGCTATTGCTGCTAATAGACCAAGGCCAAGAAGGAGAAGAGTTTTCAGACCCCAGGTAACTTATCCCAACCTACATGATGTGGAAAATGTAGAGCACTACAGGGTGGACAGACACACACTGCAGGAACTCTGCAGCCTCTGCTGTCCTCAACTCAGAGCCAGGGAAAACCTAGGGGAACCCATCCTAGTGGAGACAAAGGTATGTGTAGCACTTAGAATTTTAGCTACAGGTAACTTTCAGAGACCAACATGGGACATGCTGGGGGTGTCACAGACATCAGCATCCAGGCTTCTCCATCAATTCCTGAATGTTATGATCCAACATGCTAGGGACCACATATATTTTTCCTGTACTCTTCCTGTAGCACACTACCCTGATGTACTGAGTGCTATAGATTGCACACATGTAGAAATTAAGGCACCACCAGGGAAACAAGGAAGACCCTACATTAATAGAAAGGGCTTCCACTCTGTTAACTGCCAAGTTGTGTGTAATGCCAAGGGAATCATCTTGAACATGTGTGCTGACAACCCAGGCAATTATCACGACTCATAAATTTGGCACACCTACCAACTGTATCAGATGTTCACTAGGGGGGATACCCCATAGGGTCATTTACTGGGGGATGCAGGTTATGCACTGGAGCGATGGCTGATGACACCCATCAGAAATGCACACACACACCTGCTGAAGAAAGCCATAATGTGGTACACACTCAAACCAGAAATAACATAGAGCAAGAGTTTGGGCTGCTGAAGTTACAGTTCGGGTGCCAAGATACATCAGGGAGAGACCTGCAGTAAATTCCATGTATATGTACTTAAATGTTCACAGTATGTGCCATGCATGTCAATAGGCACTGAAGCCACAGTAACCACACTTCCCTGATCAATTGTCTCACCCTCCACCTGTCCAGTATCTGAGGGTTTACTGGAATAGGTAGGAATAGCCCTACTGGCTGTGTCTGATGGAATTTCAGGGGATGGCTGTATGTCAACCTCAGTGTCAGATTCAATCTCTGTGCTCCCTGACTGTACTCTGTTTGGCCACCATCATCATCACAGTCTGCTTATACTGTGACATCAGGTGATAGAAGTCCCACACTTCCATTTTCAGGATCACTTGTGATAATAAGCAACAAACAAAGGAAAAAATAATACCTACAATACTATACTACAATATATGCTAACAAAATAACAGTGGTGCCACTATTAGACAGTACATCAATACACACAACAGTACTGACATCAACATCACACACTAAAATATTTCTTTGAACTGCTCATCAGCACTGACATAAACATTTTTGGCTTACCATGTGCAGATGATGGTATACCCCCTATGCCGGATGGTCCTGGAAGAAGTTAAGCAAAAGGTAAGGACAACATCATCACAATTAACAGTAACATGGGAGGGTAAAGCATTTTGCCCTTTATATGTCCATTGACTATACTTTCAACAAGAACTTGGATGACAAGCCCAACCTAAACCCCATGTGTATTCAATCAGAATGTGTTGGCAACTGTAGCAATCTTCAACCCCCCAGCCAGTTTTTTGTTAAACAGAACTAACATTGCAATGTAAATATTTTACTATAAAATGGTATCTAATAACTGAGATATAAATGCCTAGCTGGAAGCTCCTCCTAGGACATACTTGCTGCCACTGAAACAGTAGCACCAATGTCAAGGACATGCTGTTCTGCACTTCTTGGGAGATGTCTGGATCCCTGAGAGTGGACAGGAACTCTTCATTTGCTGTAAGTGGTGGCTGTGTAGAAGCCCCCCCCGTACCAATCCAATCATGAGCCACTGCAGCTGCTCTCCTCTGTGAAGATAAGATCATGTCATTGGCACTATGGTGCACCTGGCCATATGTCCTGTTGTATCCACCTACTGCATTGACATCTGAAACTATCTGCTGCCAAATTTGCATTCTAACATAGCTCCATGTCCCTTCTCAAGCAGAAAGTCACCACATTGCCTAAAAGCTTCCACAATGACCTGATTTTCAGGGTCACTGAAGGGTGGTTTTCAGGGATTAAGACACCTGGGTGCCATAATCCAAGCTGTCCTAAAACACAACAAAATGATAGTACACATAAGTATCACATAACTACAGAATAACTGTTCTTAGATAAAGCAGAAAAGGTAGCATTTCAGCATTACCCACTGGAGAAACAAAACAGTCTAGAAATTTGAAATATGAACAACAGGCTAGATGCTAAAAAAGTGGAGAGTAACATTAGCAACATTGTGTGTGCCATAACAGCAATCCAAATTTGCTCCCATACCCCTAAAAGAACAGGCAAATGACACATGTTGCTAACAAACCCTCACTGAAATGCTAACAGTGCTATAAATTAAATGTCCCTGAAACATGTCTACAGATTTTACACAAAACATTCAATTTTAAGGTATTGTAAACCATGCATACCTGTGAAATGCCCTGACAAACATGTCCATGCCATCAGTACACTTCTGACTAATGCATACAGATAAAAGTGTATATATATATATATATATATATATATATATATATATATATATATATATATATATCTTGGATGGGAAATAGGAAATTCACCCCAGGGATCACTTCTGTGGCTCTGCTTGACAAGGGCACAGAAAAATAATTTTCTTGGGTGGCGAAAGCCAGGGTACATTTTTGGCTAGGCTTATATAGGCCCTAGGGCCAATAGCCTAGTACCTACCTATGAACCTACATATATATATATATATATATATATATATATATATATATATAAACATTTTTTTCTAAATGACATTTCAGCATATGCAGTACATAGCTGAAAAATGCAAGCATGTCTTCTCAAGTTCAGTAATCTTCTGTGCAGATATATCCCAAAGTAATAGCCTCTTTTCTGTGTTCTGTGTTCTCCACATAAACAAATCTCCTCACTTTCAGATCCCTAGCTAGACGGCTGCCATTTTTATCATGTAGATTCATGGCTGTCAGCATGGTGAAGATGCAAATGAGGTGTGAACTCATTAGAATTGCTGTATCCCAAATATGTGGCTCCATGTAGGAGATGTAAACATAGTGCAGGCACTCCTGTGTTTGTTGCTAACAGATTGCAACTGTGAATGATTACTGGTAGGGAGAATGAAAACACAACAGTAATGCAGACTGCCCTACCTCCAATGGGTGTGTCAGGCTGGACTTACAAAGTATATGGAAGTCATTTTATCAAGGTTGGAAATGTTGACATCTGTATATTATTTCCATGTAATATTTTCATACATTTTAAGGACAAGGATATAGAATCCCTTACAGATTATATGTCTCAGATTACTGGTCAGATAAGACCAGAATGTGCAACAAATACAGAGAGGTAAGACAGAGCTGCATGTTTGAAAGTAATAGTCATAAATGGTTGTGTGATCACTCAGTGCACTACATCAGAAATTAATACATGTACAAATAACTGTTATATGCTTTGTTAGTACTGTGGATGATGTTGCAGTTGGTTGTATGTATAATGATTTCATTTCCCAGCTGCAAAGCTGTTTATGTGGCAAAAAGGAATAAGGTATCCTTACTGTCTTCTGAAGGTTCACTGGAGTGAGAGTTCAAATCCAGAACTATGTAGAAATATTTCATGTGTAGTAACAGACATTTTGTAATGTTTATTTCATAGATTGATTTTCTTGATTTGAACTGTTTTTATCTTTAAGTTTCTGTTCCTTGCTGCAAAGCTGTTTGTGTGGCAAAGAAGAAGAATAAGGCACCCTTACTGTGATCTGAAGTTGCATTGGAGTGAGAGTTCAAATCCAGACCTACGTAGAAATATGTCATGTGTACTTACAAACATTTTGTAGTGTTAATTTCATATATTTTTTCATTTTAACTATGTTTCCCTTTTATTTAATTGTTTAATGCCAGTGTTTGCATGGTGCATGGCTTAGCACAAATAAGGGAAATGGAGAAAAATTAAAGTTAGGTTTGGCTATGTCTTTCTTGTTTGTGCAACATTTAGCAGTGCACAAACTGGACTAGTGGGCCACACAGGAAACAGACAGAACACCTGCAGACAGGGAATCTGTAAAAGTGCAAATGTAAAAAAAAAATACATTGTTGAAATTTTTGCTTTCCATCACACAACTGCACTTAGTGACATTGCATGGCTGTGTGTGGTGGTTGCCAATGTTCTCCAACACCTGCAGACAGGAATCAGGCAGACAATAATTGAATTCTGATGCATTTAATTAATTCTGTTTGGCACTGTTTAAACAAGCTAAGCTCTGTTATAAGGCGGTTAACACAGAGAACTTAAGAATGAGTAGGAAATTATGCTAATGTCATGTAACTAGTCCTGTGTGGTGTAAGTGTAGAGCTGGTGTACAGATGCTCTTGGGTTCTAGTACACGGTGTGCAATCTATTTTTACTGCTGTGATAACTGCAGTTTATAGCAATGAACTGAAAGCTAGTTAAGTGTTATTTCTACATTCTTGTGGCAATAGGCCAAAGTGTAGGACTGCCATACACATGCTCCTGGGTTCTAATAGAAGATATTCCATACATTTTACTATTGTTCCACTTCCCATTATATTAACTCTCACCTATAACACTGTAGATAGTGGAGCTGATATGAATTATATGTATGGGAGATAAGACACCCTTATTGTGATTTCAGATGTATGACTGAGGATAAAATGTCTATTATATTTCTATAACTATAATTCTGCTATCTTGACTTGCATAACCTTCACAATTACATAATGCAGATACAAAAATGGATCTATATACAATAATCTTGCCAGTTCACACTCATATATGTAACACCTCAAACTGTCACATGTATTTATGAATGATTTCTATGTCTGAGCAGCACTTATTCTATGGCAAAAATGGAAAATCAATGCTGTGGAATAAAATGTTTTGTCCCTTACGCCTAGGTTTGAATCCCACACTATAAAAATCAATGTTATCAGTGTATAAAGGCAAAAACAAATGTGTCAGGTCATGAGATCCATATCACCAGTGCATGTTTATTAACATAACTCACCTAACAGTTACCCCCCAATTTCCAATACATGTTTCCAAGCTACATCACCAGACACTTCTCAAACTAAGGCAGAGTATAAGATTAAGCTTCCAGTTTCAAGTATTTTTGTCCTCCCTGCTTGGCGCTGCTATGCTCTGCTTAACATCATGCAAACACAGTTGGCATCATTGCTTGGGTTTGTGCACTACCAGTAAATGCGATAACTGGAATTGGCAGGAAGGCATCATTTTCCATTGCTCTAGGTCAGGTGTTAGACATGGCTGGAGTTAGTGGGGAAGCTTTCAAGTTTAGAGCACTGAAGTGGGGTGTCCAGGAGTCCAGGATATTTATTGGACTCCTGGTAAAGCATCACAGCCAAAGCTTTCTGCAGGGGGACCATTCTGACTCCCGGTACAAGTCTGTCTGAGGCATGGAATAGTTGAGCTCAGGCTGGATCCAGTGCTACTGGCATCCTGTGCAATGGAGAACAGTGTAGCCATCATTTTAATGACATACATAGGTGCAAAAAGGATACCTTTGACCATTGGTTGAATGAATTTAAGACTGCTGACATTCCACGGCTGTGTAAGCATGATAATAAGAGATAATTTGTAATACTTAGAAAGCTAAATGTAGACAAGACTTGTATGCATAATGCTCTTCTGTTCTTTTCTGTTCTTTATCCAGATAACTCCAACATAGAGTTCAACAGACAGGTTCATGTTGCTAGATTGAAGAGACTGAGAGAAGCAAGTAGTATGTATGTAGCACAAGAGAAGTATTATTGTAGCTTTAAAAGTTAAAGCTAGATTTTTGTGTTTTTCATAGCTGAAGTAAATTGAACATGCATATCCTAACTGTAACAGCAAGTATGCATGCATTAGTGTGTAGCACAAACCAACTTTAGGAGTCAAATATAAGACTGTAGTCACAGGTTCTGTGTTCAAATACCACAAGTAACAAATATATAGTACTGGATTTCTTCAATAAAATATTTACATTAAATTAAACTCTGTACAAGTGGCATAACTGCCCTGCTTTTAACTGTAATTTCTATAAATGGAACATGCATATGTCCAATATATATGCATATCAAAGATTACTTTCAACAATCTGTAGTTATAGTGCGTATTTGTTAGGACGAATACTTAAATATGATACTTCAGATAAAATAGTTGTATATTACTATTAATGCATTGTAAGTCACATATGATGGTACTAATTTTATTACTTTTTTTCTCACGCCAACCCTAATCTCTCTTTTTTATTTTATGTTATGTGTCATCAAAATTTCTCCATGTCATCCATCTGTACCAAACCACTAAATGCTACACAGCACAGAAAGGTAGGCTAGCACCTGTGGGTCACCCTGCCCGCCACTCCATCAGCTCCAGCACCAATGCCCAGCACATCTGGGAGCCATTACAGCACTGTCTCTGCTGCCCCAGCACTACCTGCACCCTCAGGTAGCACTGGCTCCACAGCTGGTGTAGTGGTACCTTCTGGGAGCAGTGGTGGAGGTGGTGATTTCATCACCAGCCCGGAGATGCAAGGGTTGGTGGTAGGGCCATGCACCACACCACTGGTGTACATCTACGTAGGATGGGAGAGGCTGCTCTCCCTCATGGTCTGCATGAAGATATCAAGAACTCCAGCTAGTAGAGAAGGGGACAGTGATGACAGTCCACTGGGTGAGGACTCAAGTCTCACTGCCTCCATGTTTAATAGGCATGGCCCTGTGGTGCCCCCTCCCCCATCATAATCATGAGGCTCCCCAACCTTTTTTGCCCCTTACCATTGTCTTGTATGGGGTTTTTTTTGCCTTTGCTTCCTCACCTACCCAACTTACCTGACTCAGAAATATCTACATCCCTTACCCAGCATTCTTCTCTTACTGAATTAAAAAAATGGGCACCTGTCCCACAAAAAGAAATATCATCCCATACATAGCTCTCCATTTTGCACACGTCTTTCTGACACACTTGATTCGGTTCAATTGGCTATACAAGATGATTATGTTGCTGTCACCCCTCTGTCTGGAGGTGACAGTTAAAATTCAGCTAATATTCTGCACATATTATCTGTTTTTACTATTGAAGAAATGGATAACTATGGTTCTTACCTACATCCCTCCTGCACATTCCTGTATTGCTTTCCCCTTTCTCCTTCTCCCTGCTTGCTCCCCATTTCACCACTTTTCTATCTACCCCCATCTTAACACCTAAAATCTGGTTAAAAAATAGAATCACACACACAACACACATAAATAGCATAAAAAGCAACGGATTCCTTCACTTTTTGACCTCGGTTTTTGGGCAGAGTTTGGCATTGCACACCATTGTCAAACAATGTGAGTGGCTCTGTAATGCTACAGTTAACTCCACGCAATGCCACTTAACTCTGTTGCACTATGCCAACACAGTAATACATGCTGAATGTACTATACAGAAGAGTGCCATTACATTGTCAATATTTATTTAAAAGTATTAGATACACATGGATTTGAACCCAGTATCATCTGGGCTCAAAAATAAATGTGTCAATGCATTTACACCTGCTGCCAAAGAGTCAGCTAAGCAGCAGGTGTGTTTCATACAGTCAGTAGGAATTTTAGCAATGCAGCTGTCATTTGTGCACTGCTTAACTACACACAAACAGGGAAAAATTCATGGAAATGTGTATCTCCCACATATATACACTTTGACAACCATTGCACAAACCCGCTGCTCACCTTTGCACTATGCCAAGGGAAATTTAGCATGTATTAGTGCTGTTATGCCATGAAACTACATGTGGAAACTTAAACTGAATAATATGTCACATATTTATAATGCAGCCATGTGTTGCCTCCCCCCATGCACTGCAACCATGGTGTCTCCAGTACGTTTTCACACATATATCCATTACACTACATACATTAATATTAAATGTTGTGTGGTGTGTAATGCATGTCAGTCTGGTAACATGCAGACCTAGATCTATCTTCACAGTTGAACATGCCTACACATCCATTAACTGATCCTGGGAACTATTGACCCATAAGCCTAACTAGCCTTATCTGCAAGGCTATGGAAAGATTCAACATGGACCTTATCCACAGGGACATAGGTGACCTTCAGCACTCTTGACCTGAACAATATTGGTTTTGTCAGGGTTAAATCTTGCTTATTAAACCTAATGGACTGCTTTGATAATGTCCCCAAAGCCCTGGATATCGTAAAATAGGACATACAACCTATCTTGATTTAGCCAAACCCTTTGACACAATCCCCTATTCAGATGTCATAGAGAAACTCTCCCATCTGGGGATTAACCCATACATTACTAGATGGGTAGCTAACTGGCTTACTGATAGAACACACACTGTCAGTGTTGGGGAGTCCACCTCTACCAACAGGCCAGCTACTATTGGAGTACTACAAGAATCTGTGCTGGGCCCTGTACTGTTTTGAAACTATTTCTCTGAAATCCAGGTGAAGGTAGATGGCCTGTGGCTTACCAAGTTTGCAGATGACTGTCAACTGGGTGCAATCATTTAGAGTCCATCAACAATGTTAACATATTATAGAAAGGCCTGACACAGAGAACTGATTGTTGCCAAATGCATGGACTGAAACTTAATGCCAAAAAATACCTCATTTCTTCCTTCAGCAAAAAAGTAGCCCTGCTAATTATGTTATACATAGCATCCCTCTAAGCTCTAAGTCACTGGTGCAAGACTTGGGAACACAGGTTGAGAGCAATCTAAACTTCAATCACTATGGGTCCATAGTGGCAAGACACACATTCTACATTGCCCGTCTCATAACTAAAGGCACTGCATCCAAGACCAAAGATGCCATAGCTCCACTGTACCTGACCCTTATCACACCACTTATTGAATACAATGCTCCCTTGTTTTTGTACCTCACCAGACACCTGCAGCACCTGGGGAGACCATAGAGGTTTCTGACCAAAAGAATCCAAGGTCTCCATAACATGACATATATGGAATGACTGAAAGCCTTGTCTCTGTTTTCAGTATCATACAGGCTGCTCAGAGGTGACCTGTGCCTGGCCTACAGAGCAGCCTGGGACCCTGCCCTAATATCAATGTTTGCCATCCACAAATAAACTGGGACAATAATAACTTGCTCCAGGGATCTCACCCTAGCCTGGGACATAAACAGAATGTGCTGGAGAGACAGATATACCTCCCAGTGATTGATGCTCCTCTATATTAGGCTCCCACTGCATGTGAATCAATGCAACTCAATGACCTTATTCAAGGGCAAATTTCGCAACTGGACAGATGATTATAACTTCACCCAGGGGTGGCATCTATGTCTCTCATGGACAGGGCCAGTTGTGCTGATCACAAAATCAATCTGCTAACAATGAACATCTAACTATGCTAAATAAGTGGACTTGGGATTTTACACGGCTAGGTCTGTAAAGCACCTAGGGCCATTAGCCAAGTAACCTTCTAGGAATCTATAAATCTATGAACCTCTGCATGTCTCAAATCATCTTCTCTGCTACATCCAATGCTGATGTCATGCACCATAAGTTGTCCTGCAGCCTTGTAAAAATCAGACTTGTGCCATGGCTCTTGTGTAAAGTACTGAGTTCTGTAGTCTGTGTAATTAGATTAGTAGGGGTTCTGTTCTCATTGCAATTAAGTGTGTGTGTGCGTGTGTGTGTGTGTGTGTGTGTGTGTGTGTGTGTGTGTGTGTGTGTGTGTGTGTGTGTGTGTGTGTGTCTAGCCAGAAGAGCAGAAGTGTGTTTCCTACAGTTATCACTCCAATGCATGGATTGACACTATTTTGATACTTACACATGCCTACACATCCATTTCATGCAGGCCTCCCAACATCTTCTCTCAAACATGCCTTGCTGATGAAATACACTATAACTTGACCTGCAGTCTTATAAAAGTTGGACTTGTGCCATGGTTCTTGGGTAAAGTACTGAGTTCTCGAGTCCATGTACTTAGATATTTAGGGGTTCTGTTCTCACTGTAGTCAACTGGTGTGTGTGTTTGTGTGTGTGTGTGTGTGTGTGTGTGTGTGTGTGTGTGTGTGTGTGTGTGTGTGTGTGTGTTTGTGTGCGAGTGTGTGTGCATTTGCTTGACATTACAGAGAGCCTTTTTACACCAGCATGCGGGACACTGTTATTGCCATATTCTCCTCACCAGACACTGCTGATGTCATCAGCTATAAAGTGTTGTCTGAGATACTCCAAGTCAGATGTAAGCTGTGGCACCTTTGTTAAATGCAGAGTTCTGTATTCTGTGTACTTAGAGAAGGTTTGTATTCTCACTGCAGTCAAAGTGTGTGTGTGTGTGTGTGTGTGTGTGTGTGTGTGTGTGTGTGTGTGTGTGTGTGTGTGTGTGTGTGTGCGTGCGTGTGTGTGTGTGTGTGTGTGTGTGTGTGTGTGTGTGTAACATTATAGAGAGTCTTTTTCGCCAGCATGTGGGACACTGTTACTGCCATATTCTCCTCACCAGACACTGCTGATGTCATCAGCTATATCTGATTTGTGGGTTTGCACTATTCCCACCAGGGCAGAGTCAGAGACTGTTCTGGAGGCCATGCAGAAGTCACCTCATTGTATATGATACAGACTACAGTGACATGGAATTCAGTCTATCCACATACATCATGGTGTGGTCTGTAGACACTGTGTTTTTTTGGTGAGTAACCCCTGTGGTTTCTCCAGCTGCTGCATGTGTCTGGTGAGGTACATGCAAAAGAGAGCATTATACTCTATATTAGTGTTCTGATGAGGTTCAGTTACAGTGCTGCAATATAATCCTGAGACTGGAATACGATGGTGTGGCTTGATGTGCACAACATAGGCTTTCAATATCAATGTGGACATTTGATGATCAACATTTAGATTGCTATGTATGTGTATTCCCAGTGCTTGCATCACTGAGTTTCACCATAGCAGGACTGCTGTCAATGCTGTAATTAGCAGGGAATTCCAGTTTGCAGAAGGATAAAATAAAGACACATTTTTGCATTTATTTGTAGACCATGTGGGTTTGTCACCAATCATTTGTCTGTGTTAGCCCCTCCTGTAGTATGCTATCATCATAGATGGACTCAAAGATTGCACCAGGTATGCAAGAATCAGCAAATGTGGTAAGCCAAAGGTCATATACTTTAGTCTGAATTGTTGAGAAATAGATTCCAAATGTTAAAGGGCCAAGCACAGATCTCTAGATACACCAATGGTGGCAGCTCTAGTGGTACAGGTTGATTTGCCAACTTTCACAGTATGTGTTCTGTCAGTCAGCCAGTTGGTTACCCACCTAGTGACATAAGGTTTAATCTCCTGCTGGGAGAGTTTTTCAATGACACCTGCATGGGGGATTGTGTTCAAACCCTAGGCCAGTTTGGGATAGCCAATATGCACTGTCGTACCTTCATCCAGGCCTATCACACAGAATCAGTGGGCTGTGACAACATCACAGATCACCTATCACATGACTCATCACATGCAACTTCCTGACACAGTTTAATGCACACCTCAACACACTCTCCACACAGACTATGTTACTATAGAAGGGTGTACATCAACATGCATCCATTTGAGATGGGGGGACAGGTCCCAATGTATACATGTATAGACACATCCTAATTCTCCTCATCTGTGAGGTAGACCAACGTGTTATCATGGTCCTTTTCGCGAAAGCCAAACATACTCTGGCTAGGCTTATAAATGCCCTAGGGCAGATAGACTAGTATGAACCTATGAACCTATAGCAAAATTAATTTAAAATGGGTGGCGAAAGCCAAACATACTCTGGCTAGGCTTATAAATGCCTTAGGGCAGATAGCCTAGTATGAACCTATGAACCTATGAACCTATAAATGGACACTAGTGATATGTTAAAACTCTTTTATTATGCACTCAAGTACAAACTTTTGCACAAGTCTTCTTCAGATATAAAAAGTTGAATAAAACACCATATTTTAATACGTAAATTAAGATCACATGATAACTCTTAATTAAACACCAAGTAAGACTTAAAATAACAGGCATTAAAATACTTTATATTGCAATTCCTTTAAAATAGGCTTGATACTAACACTCCATTCAGGACTGGAGCTGTATGAGCTCTGAATCTGATGATCCATTTATTTTCATGCTTTTCTGTTGCATTAATCAAATCACATCCTCTAACCTGTTCAAGAATAACCTGCAAAATCATAAATTTAAAATGATGCAACATGCTAGTCTCAGAAATATGTTTATACAAACATTTGTTTGTACTTTCCTATTTATCTCAGACAAACGATCTCTTATTCATTCTTTACAGTTACTTTTCCCTATGTAATATCCCTTGCAGCATTCACATTTAGGTAATCACGAAGACCAAAACTACCACCACTTTTAGGCTTCAGGAACTCGCAGCACTCAAAAGAAGTACCAAGTAGGTTTAATGCAACCAAACAAATGTACCTCAGGAACAAACAAACAATGAATATGAAGCACTTTTCATCTGGAAAAATTCCACACTTCCTCAGATACATTCCCTTACATTCATTTCCTGTATTTAAACAGTTCTAATAGGTCACATGACTAAATTAATTACATTAAAATTAACTCTTAAAATGAGTTTCTATTAAAAACTTTAAATTATAAATTATATTTATTTACATTCCGACTTTGTGTGCTACACAATAAAGTTATACCATTTCAAGTTACACATTGTACGTGTGTAAATATGTGTATAATCATTCATTCTAGATAATAATTTAAACAGACCAAAGTCCATTAAACTTTAAAAAAGAGTTTAAAATTAACCCTTCCCACCTCTTGATAACAGTGGCATTCTAACAAAAAAACAACACTCAGAAGTTATAAATTTATAGTTGAATTCATAAAATCATAAAATTAGTTTTATGTAATTCAATTTGATTTAAATTATAGTTAAAATTAATTTCAGGCACATGTTTATAACAAATCACCTTAGTAAACTTTTAAGCTTCAATATACACACTATAGAGTATATTTCATTCAGGCTCGGGGGGTTAGAAGAATTTAACCTAAGTTGCCATTTTAATTCAGATTTTTCCAGCATCAACTTGTAGGGTCCACCTCTAGTAGAATTACCACTCCCTGTTGGTGTTACTTGTGTAATCATGTTAAACTTAAAGGAATGAAGGGGGTGTTCTTCACAATGCCTAGCTAATGCGTTGTCCAATTTATGCTTATTAATGGCATATATGTGTTCATAAATCCTGTCCTATAGTCTGCGGTCAGTTTTTCTGACATAAAATGCCGGACAACACTGGCACTGTGCCAGATAGACTACAGATTTGGTGTTGCAGTTAAATTTTTTCTTCAAGATATAGTTTTTATTTTTGATTGAGAATCTTTTACCAATCTCAATATATTTACAATAACTGCACATCACATCTATACATCCCTTTACTAATTCTCACTGGGATTTCCATTAAATTTTTCATATTTTTACCCTTTCTAAAAGTCACCACTGGGTGGTCCCCAACTTTTTGTAGATTATCTTTGTCTGTGGTGAACAAATGCCAATATTTGTTTAGGATTTTCTGTATTTCCTCAGCTTCAGGGTTGAATGTTAGTACAAATGTAAGAGAGAAAGAACTATCTCTGTCTACATTTGACCCAACTTCACCCATATCTATTGATAAGTGTTGCACTGCATCTGCTGCCTCGGTTGGAATAGCCATCAGAGTCCGCTTACTCAAGATAGGTTTGTATACCCCTTTGTCCCGTTTAGGTTGAACTTCTGAGATGATGTTAACCAGTAGGTTTGTTGGATACCCTCTATAGAGGAACATTACCTTTAAATTTTCACACTCCACTCTGAAGTCTGCATCTTTAGAAATCATCCTTGCTGCTTGCACCACTTGCCCTTTAACCACCGACATTTTTTGGTGATATGGGTGCGAGCTAGTAAAATGCAGGAATGAATTAGAGTAGGTGCTTTTTCTGAAAATCTTTGCTGTATATCTATGTCCCTTAACATATTTGTAAAGTTTGACATCGAGGTAACTAATTTTCCCCTCCTGGTAATCGTTAGTGAATTCTAAAAAGTTAGTAGTGCCATTAAAGTAATTGACCATATCCTTTGCACTCCCTGATCTCCCTAGATAATCAGGAAAATATCATCCAGGAACCTAGTATAGAATAAAATGTTTTCCATATGTGTATTATTCAATACATAGTTCTCTTTCCAAAAGGCCATCACTAAATTGGCGAAGCTTGTTCCATATGGGGACCCCATGGCAACTCCTATTTTTTGTAAGTACAAGTTGTCATTGAATGAGAGAAAGTTTTTTTTCAGGACAATGCCCAATAATTCCTCTATCAGTCTTTGTTCATTCTCGGGGCCCCTTTTAACCTTAACAGTTCAATCACCCATTCTATGCCCAGGTCATGGGGGATGGAAGAATATAAATCACGTACATCCGCTGTCAAAACGTTGCATTCCCTGTTAAATTCTAATGAATTTATCTGTTCAAGGAATGTCCATGAGTCTTTACATATTTGCTGTTCTTTACTCACATAGTTCTTAAGTATAGAGTCTATCACTTTGGCACATGGGTATGTGATTGACTGTCTAGCATCTACTAAAGCTCTCATTGGTGGGTCCATAATGCCTTTATGTATTTTTGGTATTCCAAATAAGGCAGGTAACCTAGGTGATGGCATTGATAAATATTGATTTATTTGTATGTCACTTAAACCATCAATGAACAAGTCATTGATGTACAGTCTTACCCTTTTGTAAGCCACATTAAGTTCATTCAAACTGACTTGTTCATATGTGTCTTTTTCTAAAAGCACTTCATTTTTGCTTTGTAGTGCTTAATGTCCATTACCACCAGTCTGCACCCCCTTATCGGGTTTCATAATGCGGACTGGAAGGCTCCTGAACTGTGAGAGTAACCGCCTCTCTTCTATGGTCATATTACTCTTATTAGTTAAACTGGCCCTACTGTCAGATACATTTATAAATTTGAACTCACACATATGCTCAAACATGTAAATTAAGGGATGAACCGGTGGTTTAAATGTGCTCGTGGTTCTCAGTCCGTGGTTACAATACCCAGTATTCCCCAACAGTACAGCCGAATTACGTTTTCTTATATATAACTTAAAATCAATTAGTAAATTTGCTAGGTCACACTTATTTGATGGTACAAAAGTAAGTCCTTTTGCAAACAATTCAACCAGCCTTTTTTCAATGTGATAGTCCGTAAAGTTATATACTTTAAAGTCACCTTTTTCATTTGTGGTAATCTGGCAAGGGGGTATGCTGTAGTCCATTACCACCTGTGTATCCAGTATGTCCTCAGCTGTTACTTCTTCTTGTTGCTCCGAGTGTTGTAATTTCTTGTTGGGTTCATCATATTCATACTCCATTTCCTCCCCTTCTTGCCCTGGTATTTTTTTGCTGCTGGAAATGGCCATTAGGTTAGTTTTGTTGTTGTTTGTTTTGGCCACCATTCCTCTCAATATTAGTGTTCGAAAAACCTTCAGCTCCTCTGTTGCTTTGACCTAGCATTATGTCATTATCCTGCCCACTCTCTAAAAAGTTGTTATTGGGCATGGTTAGCTGCTTATCGCTATCAATCATGTTCCACAATTGCAAGGGAGGCAGTCTAGGATAAGGTGTACCCTCCACGTACACTTTCAAATCCCTCTGCAGCTTCTTAACTTTATTTTCCTTCAGTCTGTCCAACTGTTGGGAAATACTGGTAAAAATCCGGTTGTAATCAAACTGGTAACGTTCAAAAGCATTGTCAAGCTTAACTTCCTGGTCCAACTCCATAGCTTCACTCACTAGCTTATTGATTTGATTTGGATAGTGTTTAGACATCAATCTCCGTAAGTCCAACCCTTGGTTATTAAAGAGCTCAATTAACTCTTATGGAAATCAGAACCCAGTTCCAAACCCGTGGGGTACTGCCAAAACCTTAGTCCCTTTAGTACTATATGTTCTTTGATGCAAACTTCAAAATAGTTCATTTCAAGTTGCAGTTTTTTTTTATTTTTAGCAGTTTGCCATCAAATAGTTTTAATTTTGTGCTAATGTTGGTACTGCTTCCAGCCGAAACTCCAGGCAATACATTCCTGTGCTGTCTGCCTATGTTCGGTTGTTCACTAAGCCAGCTGGTAATATCCTGGGTTCACATGAGCCCCAAAGCAGTCTGTTTCCCTGATGGGGAATCCACCAGTCTCTGATTATTAGAGATATTCCCCATATTACTGGTGCCTGCAACAACTATTTGTTGCTCATCACACTTTTGGTGTTTAGTGTACTGCCACCTATGTGGCAGTTTACAGATACATATTTTTTCCCAAAGGGGATAACTATACATTTCTTGGCATTGAGCTTAAGCCCATGGCTCTGGCACCAAGCATCTGTTTCTGTAAGGCCCTTTTGTAGAATATCCACATAATTTGGGGATTCAATAATGGCTCCCAGTTTGCAGTCATCTGAAAACTTTGTTAGCCAGAGTCCCTTAGTGTTGGCCTGTACTTCAGAGAAGTAGATGCCAAACAAGAGCAGTCCCAGGACTGAACCCTGAGGTACTCCACTTGTCACTTGTCTGGAGCTGGATTTAGAGTCGGCTACTTTTACAGTGTGGATTATGTCAGTAAGCCAGTTGACAACCCTTCGAGTGACGTAGGGATTAATGCCCAGCTTAGTATGTTTATCTATGATTCCAGAGTGGGAGATGGTGAAGAAGGCCTTGGCAAGGTCCAGATAGGCTGTGTGGACCACCTTACCCTTGTCCATGGCTCTGGAGACTGATTTGAAGAAGTCATTCAGGTTCAGGAGACAAGATCCACCCTTCATGAACCCAAACTGCATGGGGTCCAGTGTTGAAGTCAATCATTTTTGTTTGCATTGTAGTATTATCCTAGGCAAAGGTAAAATCCTTCTTAAGGATAGGGACGTACCTACCTGAGGCACTTAATCTGAGAACTCAGTCATGTCTCTCTTCACATAGTCCAGGGAGGTATGTCTGAAGTCGTTCACACCAACATGGACTATGACAAAGTCATAACAGTGCCTGTTGTTGAGAAACTTGAGTGTGTGTGTGATATGGTGGATCCTGGCACCTGACAGACAGCTGACCGTGACCTTTTTCTTATCCAACCTGGTGAGAGGGACATCTGTGTGTCTCACAATTGAGCCACCTATGACTAAGATGTTTGTTTTTGTGTTATGCCTTAGGAGCTTAACTGGTAAGACACTGGTGTGAGATATATTGTGCGTACTATGTTCTACAGAGGATATATTATGTGAAGCATGCTTGTGTTTGAGTTTGGGACATATCTGATGTTTAGGCAAGCTTCTTGTAAGGACTGCCACATATGTAGGTTTATGTGTTGTTGGTTTGGAGGGTGCAGGAGGTGAGGTGTGCATGCTGACAACCTGCATAGTATCAGATGGACTGACTGGTAAGTGAGAGAGCCTGGATTCTAGGTTCTTAATATAGATGCATCTCTCTCACATAATGAATTTCTGTGGACTATAAGAAGTGGGTTGTCAGTGTACATGGTGCAATTACTATATTGCCTCAGGATGCCCATGTTAACCAGGGTGGCTGGAGTAACTGTAGGACATTGTCCATCCATAATGCTAGGTAAGTTGATGTGGTCAGAAAACAGGATGAGGACAAGAAGGAACAGGTAAGGTAGAGGGCAGGAGAAGTGGACAAAAATATGAAGGGCTAGTGGATAGGAACTGTGTTGGTACCTCAGCAGCTTCACTGAATGTATCACCTGTCAGTGAGGGACAATCACAAGAACACACTGATGGAGCACCAGCAGAGGACTAAGCGAAAATTTGCAGACAAAAGTGCTTGTGTCTATAACTACCAGTAGTGCCCACTGCTGCATGACAGTGCATGATGCACAAATGCAGTGTTAAGTATCAAAGGAGCACAAACTGATCTAAACAAATTAACCAATAAAAAAGCTCAAAACTGAGCCCTGTTCCAGCAGCCTTCAATCAGATGAGTTTTAATTGCACACACCTGCCACTAGGGTCAGGGGAACCCTCTCCAACAAAAAATGGCCTGGCTTAGTGCTCAAGATATACAAACAGAGCTAGATTCAGCAAGTCTGAATCTAGTCTATGCTACAGAAAATGAAGTGCAACAATTTCAGAACAAAAAAAGCAACTCAGTTAAGTAGTGATATAGTTAACATGCAGTTCAAAAGTGTAATATACTGTGAAAAATTCTACTTAAGTTTTGCAGAGATCAACAGATGGCCTGGATTTGCTTATGTTGTCAATGAGAGCAAACTTATGTAAGCAAATTAACCAATTAACCAATAAAAAAGCTCAAAAATGAGCCCTGCTCCAGCAACCTTCAATCAGACAAGTTCTAACTACACACTCCTGCCAATAGGGTGCAGTGCAACCTTCTCCAACAAAAGATGGCCTGGTTTAGTGCTCAAGTTATACAAACATAGCTAGATTCAGCAGCAAAGTGCACCAATTTTAGAAAAAAAAAAACATTTCAAATAAGCAGGCACAATAAGCCTTCAACCAGCAATTCCCAGCTCAGAAGGGCAGACGCTACCCTCTCCTCCAACAGTGTAGACCACAAATCTTCTTAATGTAAAATAACTGGTCTGAAGCCCAAGTGCTTAAACCAGAACTAAGAAACTTTTAGAATAACAGACACACTAAGCCTTCAACCAGCAATTCCCAACTTAGAAGGATGTAAGCTACCTCTCCTGCCACAACTGTGTAGAACACAAATCTTCCTAATGTAAAATAACTGGCCTGAAACCCAAGTGTTTAAACCAAAAGGCTTAGAATAACATTTACAATTTAATCAGGTTGCTAACAAGCAATAATAAATGCAACAGAATAGATGCAATTGAGCACTTTTAAGAACAAGCAGCAAAAGCAAAATAAAGTAGGAAAAAACACAAATACAGTAAAAACAGCTTTTTTGTTAGGATAATTGGGAAGGGAGGAAACATAAGTTAATTCAAGGTTGTGAAACTAAGGGAGGTGAGCCTTCCTAAATGATCTCTCTCTACTCAGTAGAATGAGCTGATGAGATGAGACTGGGAGAAGTGTCCAAAATCAGATTTATAGTAGGGGCAGTCAACTCAAAAGCCACCAAGTTTAAGAATACAACAACAATTGGGTGGTCTGGAGGACAATAAAATGCATCCAAAGATCAGCAGTATTCAGGCAGAGTACAGCAAGCAGACCAAACAAACACTTTAGCTAAATATAAATATTTCTAACTAAAAGAGCAATGCTGTTTCTTAACTCCTCCCACTAATTAACTCATGTTATTCACTGTTTGCAAAGGAATTCTTTGCTAACTTTTTAACAGATCCTAGCCAAGTCCTCTTAAATCTCCAACAGAACAGAAAACTTAAAACAAAACAAATATAATACAAGAATAAGATATAAAATAGAAGTGACCAAACCTTCAATGAAAAGCTTTAATTCAAAATAAAATGCAGCCAGATATCAACAAAATTTAGGCAGAGTACAGCAAGCAGGCCAAACAAACACAAAAAAAGTTTGTATGTGCATGCATAATAAGAGTTTTAACTTGACCATTCTGGTCCTGGGAGATTTTTATTTTATCATTCTTTCATTGTGTAACCTCACCAGGTTTATCATTCAACTATATTTTTATTGTTGGATGCTAGTGATATCCTGGCTCTGTGCAACAGACTTGTGTGAGTTGTTAATGCTGCACGATGTCTGTTACATCAGTTAGATATCTTCAAAGAGGTCATTGAGGGCATGTATGACAACACTATCATCCTTTTGAACTTGAGAAGCCCAAGGCATCTGACGGAAATCTACACTAAGATATCCACTCAGCACTGTCAGATGTGGCCATACACCTATATCACCAATTGGGTAGACTACTGTATCACATGCGTAGCATCTAAATATGTCGAAATGTGTGAAGCGACTTATATCCCAGGTCCAGTGATCAGGTCTGTACATCAGGTCTGTCAGCTAGGCCCTTTCCTGTCCATTATTTAAGTGACAGACGTCACAGATGACATACACATCCTGTGTCCAAACAGCTGTCTGAAGGACTACAGATTGTGGGCAATCATTGACTCCAACTGTGATGTTCGTATAATACAGACAGTATCAACACACATCAAAGATTGTTGCCACAGGCATAACAACACATGCAATGACACAAAAACATGGGTGGATCTGTTACATCAGGAAAACAAACACACAACCCAAGTATAATGTAGACATCATACCCTATAATCAGACCAATAGGTTTGTGACCTTTGCCCTGGGGTAGATGGTAAGTGGAACATCCACCACCATGTGGTGACAGTGCTGACTACTCCCTTGTATGTAACACAACTACTGATTATGTGAAGGTCATCCATATCAGAGGCTATAATACCTCCATAGTTCACAGCCTTAATCACACCAGTAACTGAGGACAATGCACCCTTCTTCATGTACCTCCCTATACATCTTCCAGTGATGTGTATCTGAAGTGTACCACTTTTGTCACAGTGAGTTGTAACACTTCTTATTGGCTATACCTAAGTATTCTTTTTGTGGCATAAATATTACTGTCTGATGGTACGGAACCCGCTTCAAGTTGTTATACCAGATGCATGTGTGCTACCTGTTCCAGTGATGCAATATATATATATATATATATATATATATATATATATATATATATATATATATATACACATGTGCCATGCACGCCAGTCAGCTAGCCTGTATTGATCATAATGTCACATATGGTATAGCAGTGTCCCTCCTAACACCTCCACCAGATGTTACAGCCCTAGGACAGTGTGCTCAATTACCCTCATAGAGTGTGGACATGTCATAATACTTGTATAAGTGTGTTCGTGCAGAATCATCTCTGATCACTCTAAATCACATATGTTATGTCAGAGAAATGGGATTACTGGTGGTATTATTCTGAAATTGTCCATGATTATGCTTGCTTCTTTTAATGCCCATGAACCTTTACCTGTGTCCCACTTGCTGGAGACCGCTGTTAAGATTACACTCATATTCAGGCAAATCAGTTTGCACAGCTTCACAATATGCACACTACCCCAATTGTATATTCCTTCATAGATGTCCTCTGCATTGTTCATGTAAAGATGCTTACCTCACACAGACATCTTCCCCATTGTTATGTCATCTTGTGTGACAGTCACGTAATACACATTTTCACTGTGGAGTCTCTACTGTACCATATTGCTTTGTGATTGGTGTTTCTGCTACAACTCTCTTCCATTGACATGCCCTCATCTGCTGTACATTAGGTTATTTCACCTGTCCTCTTTCCCTGTGTTCATTGCTACAGTTCATCTCTGTGTCCCTATTCAATGCACATACTTCTCCTGAGTGTTTATTTTACATGGCAGTCCTTGTACCCTTATAGATCATTTACACAGCTTCAGTACAGAATGCCAGGAATGGGATTTCACAATACTCTGCAGTGTATACACTGTCCTGTACTGTGTTTGGACCATATATACAACAATCATACCTCTCAACTGTCCAGATTTTCATAGACATGTCCAGGTTTTTGCCTTATATATCTTTTGGTGTGTTCTTTATCAAATTTGTAGGTTTCTGCTATATCACTGGGATGATCTCAGGACTGATATAACTCAATAATTACATACATTTGCATTTCAGACTTCAAATCATTCAGAAAATGTATCTTAACACAAATCCCTTGGTATTCTATTACATTTCTAAAGAGCAAATATGTCAACTCTGTCCCTGTTTCTGGTGATCATTGTGGCATTCTGTGCAAAACCATGGACCTTCTTTTCCCTGACTTAAACAGGATTGCAATGCATGTTGGCTTACATGGTTTCCTTGCTGGCAACAAAACACACTGATTTACATTTAATTGCTGTGAGCAGCATGAATTTGTAATGAACGCTACTGCTCAACGCACATCACCATGCACACATGTAAACTCCATGTAAGCTTCGCAGAAGCCTACATGGAGTTTATTGAATCCAAGTGATTGTTTTTTTAAAACTGTATATTTCTATTATCATAGTTTACCTTCAATATTTGGTACCTTTTGTATTTCTTGTTCTTCCACTCCTGTCATGTAGAACCACGTCAGTATTTTGTTTATTACTTTGCTGTTATTTTTGCTCATTCTAAAGATGTTTCTGAATGGATCATTTTGATTCCTTTCTTATTTCTTTCAATTTGTAAGTCCTGTTTCTTCAGTTTTAGCTTGTCCTTGAAAAGAAGCATTGGGTCAAGAATTCCATAATATTTATTATTTAATTTCTTCTTTCATATATATGCATAATAGATTCATTCATTCATTCATTCATTCATTCATTCATTCATTCATTCATTCTCCAATACCTGCTTTAATCTGCTCTGGCTTGTGGAGCAGGGGACCCAGAGGCTATCCTAGCACTCCATGGACATAATGCAGAAAACTAACTTTGAATGTGATGCTAGTGCCTCTCAACTTGTTTGTATTTTGGAAGAATGTTCTCATTTCAAGCCAGATTTACACCTGCACAACATGTATGTATTTTTTGAGGTATGTCCCTATTTTCAGTCAAGATCTACCCTTCCACACAACTTTCTAAATCCCGCTCATCACATATGATTTTTGAAACTATCTAGTACACAGAAAACTACATGACCAATATACTAGTGGCAACAATAATATGCAGAAAGAAAACAAACATCTTACATCTCCATTTTTCTTAAGAAAAAATAAATGACTTGTGTGATACAATTTTGCAATACAGTTCATTAAAGTCTAAAGATTTTACACTGTTTATTCAATAATATGCTACAATTTCCATCATTTTTTGTCACAAACTGTTCTTTTAAACATATATTTCTGATTAGTGTCCCACATTTTTACTGGGAATGGGAGGAGTTATGTGCAGTTTGGTAACCAAATCTGATGCTTATTAGATGTCCAGTTTTCAAGGACCTTTGTTCCTGTTTTCAATGTCTAACGGTTGAAAGGTATGATGCTAGGCCATTCTGAATGCAGAAGCATGAGCACCTGTCCACACACACACACACACACACACACACACACACACGAAGACATCTGTGAGCAATATGGAAAAGTGATAGTTCAATTTGTTTGGGATGTGGTTGGAAACTCCAGCATTAGATGAAAAGCACTATAGGTACATGGAAGATATGCAGAATTCAAGTAAAAGGAATTCCAATTGGGAACTGAACTGAAGAAATAAGTGCTACGAGGCAACAATGCTAATTCATCCACCACTGTGCTGCCCCACATTATTTCACAAAAGTTATTTATGCAATCATCAGTAGGCAACTAAATGGCAACGGCAACTAAATGGCAACAAAGCCTTTCAGCATTTCAACCAATCTCTGTTGGTGTTTTCCAAGGGTCAATACTCGGCCCCCTTCTATTTAATATTTGCATAAATAAACTTCATACGGCCACAACACTTACCACTCTCGTAATCATTTACTTTTGTTGACTGGGAAAATCAGAATGGGTAACATTTATTTTTCATGGAGACCCAGGGAGAAAAGTTCCACATATAAATTACACATTATGCACATTTATAATTGCATGGTAAAAACATCTATACATGAGCTTATTTACATGAATTGTAAATATGTCTTAACACGAAGTTGGCATTTTAACACAAAAAACAAGAGACATTAACATAAACTGGCTATTTATGGAATAGAAAAATAAAATACAATAGCAGTTAATGTATTTATAACATGATGGCTGCAGTGAAAAGATCAAACTGGGGTGTATTTGAGGTTAGTAATAAATTACAAACAGACAAGTAGTAGTATAACTTAAAAATTGGTGATAAGGGAAACATGAACGGAGAAAGGAGGATAAATGGACAGAGGGTGAATAGTAGCGGCAGGATGTGAGAGGAGGAAGAGTACAAATTTAGGAAATTAGTGCAGTAGGAGGAGAAGAGATAAAGTACAAAAGATCGGGAAGCAAAATGGCTGTAAGAGTTGGAGAAATGCAGTCTGAGTAAAGCTCGCCAGGTGAGCAGGAAGAACAGAGCCATCTTTGGCATAAGTGTTGTTTAAGCAAAGCTTTGAAACTATTTACGCTTTCCATCTGTTTTAACTGTGTGGGGATTTCATTCCAGAGTTTTGACACATAAAAGGAGTAGAGAGAGTCTCCAGCCATATTGAATATCTTACTGATGCATATTAAGAGCTCTAGTGTGTAGTTCAGTAGACTATTTTGTAATGCTGGGCATTTGTCTGGAGAATACAGTAGGTTGTGGGCAATGAGTAGTTGTGAGTATGTCAACTGGTTTGGGAGTTCAAGCCAGTTTAATTGTTTTAATGTAAGGCAGTGGTATGTTTTATAAGGTTGGCTGTTTGCAAATGTAGGTATTCTGTAGTAGCAGGAGGCTAGTTTAGTTCTATAAGTAGTGTTGATATTTGTAAGAATAGGAAAAGCATATAATAAAGGAGAAAGGAGGTATGTTGCAGCTAAGGTAATCCTTGTTTGATCTGTCAGGAGGTGTTTGGCCCTGTAGATGGAGCTGAGTTTTTGGTGAGTTTTCTTGATGGATTGAAGTATGTGGTGATGAAATTTCAGGTTGTCATCTATTATGACTCTTGGTAGTTTAGTGTTTCTATTTTTGTGTTATTACTTGAGGTAATATGAAATGTGTGTTTCTGATTAAAGTGTTGTTTTGGACTAAATAGCATAAGCTTGTTTTTTGGCATTAAGCCGCAAGTTAGAATTTTTTAGCCATATTTCAATTTGAGTGAATGATTTTTCAGTGATTTCCTGTAAATTTTGTTATGGATAGGGGCAGTAGAGAAGGGATGAATTGTCAGTGTATTATAAGATCCATCCATCTATCCACAACCCTGTTTTTTCCATTTTTGCACATGGGAGTCGAGGTGTTACTTCAACAGCAACAATCATCTAGACAAATAAATAATAAAAAAAAGTAATGACAGCAATGGTAGCAAAGATAGTTGTAAAGATACGAAGGTTACAAAAATATTGAAACTAATGAAATAAAAGTTGTTGAATAGTTATGAAGTACAAATTTAACACACCACTGCTGAAGTATTGCTATAATCACCACATTCTGTGATGTGTGCACTTGTTTACAGCAGCAGATGGTTGTGAAGTTAGGAAGAATGCATGAAAACTGTACTGCTGCATGAAACTACATGTTGGAGTGAATAAGGCATGATACTCAACAATGACAGAAGCCTAAGACAATGATTTATTCCTTTCCTACCCAGCACCTGATAATGCAGCTTTTTTTTTTTTTTAAACAGGTTCTCTTTAGTGAGGTAAAGCCCTTACCCCATGAAACTGATTATATATAGTCCAAGGCAGAGTACACAAGTGTGTGTGCACGTGTCTGTCCATATATGTGAAAGTGTTTTTGGCTAGGAGCTTCAAAGGGGTGTTGATGTTCAAAGTTCCTGCAAAAGAAAAGACTACCAAGAATGAAAGTAAGGCACATCTTTCTATTCTTCAGTTGTGATTTTAAATAACTTTAAGAAAATGGCATGTTGCCTCTGGCATTAATTGTCATGCTGTTACAGCTCCTGACAGTATGACCCCATGCTGGTAAATACTATGTTTCTCAGAACTGTCTGGAAGACATTAGGGACTCTTTAGCACAACATATCTGCATGCTGTCTCAGTGACAGTAGCTCAGCACCCAGACAGAAAGTCAGGATGCAGCTGGCAGGGTCTCTCAGGAAGACAGATTTGGATGCCTCCTACTTTCGAATGATGGTGGGCATCTCATGTTCTGTCACAGCGGTTTTAAAGGGAACAAAAAGAGGGTATAAAAATTATGAAAAAAACTGCCTTGATGTTTTAATACAATATTTACAGAATATCTTCTCTTTGCCCTTGATGGCTTTGTTTGTTTTAATTAGTCAGTTATTGGTTAACTTTAAAGATGTAAATTAGGTACTGATTCATGCTATATAGTGCTATGCTACAGCTGCTTCATTTATTTTTATGGTACTTATAAAATTTGAAGCTGCTTGATCTAATGAACATTGTCTAGCTTGTTATACCTCACTGCTTTCATGTGTAAGTTGTAACAGGTCATTTCTAAAACAAAAGCCAGCACTGTTTCCACTTCCCAAATTCACAATTTCTAAACAGTTCTCTCAAGGCATATGGCTATTTTATCACCCAAGGCACTGCTCAAAGGTTAAGTGAGTAAAATCTACCCACTATCCAAATATACATCATAGTGCTCTTAAACAGCACTGTAGCACGTTCAGACAGCTACACCCATGATTATCTAGTTTCTCTATCCAAACGTCAGCCTTCAAATTAGCATTTGTCATCATATCAGGGTAATTTTGATTGTATCCACATCACATAGGACTAGAAAACTGAGGCTAAAGGTCAGGCAAATGGTGAAGAATTTTATGCAACATGTATGAAATCTGAAATGGTGGAAAATGTTACTGGTTAAAAATAGCAAGCAATAAACTGTAAACAGAACAAATGCCATGAATGTTATTAGGCTTTTCCTGGTTCTAGACCAGTGATAAGGTTGTACACAAACTGCCACACTCTGTTCTGGTCATTGAAACAAAACAAAAAAGATACTGCTGCAAAATGGAGGCTACTGTAGGCAACAACTACAAGGATTACAGGAATGATGTTTGCATTTACATGTTATGCTAATCACATTTTCTTGGAAAAATGTATTTATTTATTTATTTTACATTTGTTGACCGGGCTAGTCTAACTGGATATATGTCCATTTTCAGTAGAGGCCCGGGGAGAAAAGCTCCACATAAAACAGATAGACGCAAAGAGCATTACAAATTCAGTATTGGCAAGATAATATGAAGTTTCAGCTTCTGAAGTTTAAGTAGCTGAATTAAGCAAATCACAGGAAATACATTTTGCTTTTCTTAAAGTAAACTTAGAAGATATGTTTTAAGCTAATAAAAATACAGCACTATATGTAATAAAATAAAAGATGTTCCTCCAAAGCTAAGTAAAACTGAGCAAGATACGACCAAAAGAAGTAAAAACAACTGTGAAAATGCATCCTTTTTGTGACAAAGGGCGTTACTGCCAGCCCAGCTAGCTGGAATTTTGTAAATAATTATATGTCATTGGTGAATATCAAAATTGTTTGTGTAAAATTCTTGTGTTACAAATGTATTAGAACTGTATGTCATGTGCATATAAAACTGGTTTGTATTAAAAAGGTATTTTATAAAGTGCTTGTGCTTAAAATGTAACCACAGTGTGCCCTACTGGAAAAGAACAGAAATGCACATGCACCATTGTAACTGTTTAAAAAAATAAATAAATAATAATTAAAAAAAAATATATATACATATATATATATAGATATATATAGATATATATATATATATATATATATATATATATATATATATATATATATATATATATAAACAGTGGAAATTGGAATACAGGAGGTTAACTTCAGAAAAATAACTGAAATTAAATTACTTTATGGCTATGCCATAAAATATGGTATCTTTCAGTTTCAATGCAGCAAGGAGACACAATGTCTAAAACTAAGGAGCTTTTTGTATTGTGTCTAGGGTGAAATACTAGTCTTGAAATGTATAGGATTGTAATTGCTTTACGACTTCCAGCATCTGCCAAAGATCTGAGGTCTACGTATTTTCACATTTAGATGATAAATACTGTCAGCTTCCAGCAGTGGGGGTTTCACCTAAGACTAGAGTCAGATGACAAGACATGATGTCATTTTGCAAGCTTTCCCAGCAGTAATATCTGAGATATTAGTTTAAGAACTCTCTGAGAGAGACAGAGCATTCTATTCCATCTTGGACCTGACAAGAGCCATTCACCACATCTGCCTTGCTCTGTAAGCAAGTTTCTAGGGTACGGTAACTCTCTTAGATATAGTCAGGAATATAGCAAAGCTTAGTTTAGATATTTTTCTTTATTTGAGAATGTCCTGAATGTTCTTTTAAATATTCCCCTGAGATTTTTAACTCTGGTGTCACTGTGAATATATATACTGAGTATTTTCTTGTTCTTTTATTATTTATTATTAAATATGTTTAAACTTTTCATTATGGCTGATCTGCACAGAGATGTTTAAGTTTTGAGAGTACTTGCATATTTGTTTGGTGTCATTGTGTGGGCCACTCCTAATAGCCTTGCGCTTGGTCAAACTACCATCTGTATTAATATTAATATTATACAGTAAGATTAGACACCCTTTGTTAAGGGCCTTAAATTAGGTGATAAGAAGTTGGCTGGTGGTGGCAGTGATAACTACCTTACAGTCTGGGCAAAAGGGGTATAACTAGTAAACCTGTGCCAGCCTTTCCCAGGTGTGTGTGTGTGTGTGTGTGTGTGTGTGTGTGTGTGTGTGTGTGTGTGTGTGTGTAAATCAAACCTCAAAGAGTGTGTGTATCAGCTACTTGGGTAGGGACACTAAACACTGGTTGGACAGAGATGGTGCTGGAGGTTTTGGCTTGGCCACTCAGCTGAGATCTCAACTCTATAGCTGTGCCAGTGGTGAGTCTTACTGGGGATCTGTAGAAAGAGGAAGAAACCAGACCCAGACTTGACTGTTGTCTCTGTGTGCTCTTAAGGGAAATTGCACTTGATGCAGAGAGCTGCATCTGGAAATACTGTGTGTGTACTAGTCATCCTCTCGGTGTATGTCCCCCCACTGTTGCCAGTGGTGAGGATTGAGGCTCCTTCACTACTGGTCCAGTGGTGGGGCATCACACTTTCATCAGTGACTTAATGAGTTTATAACTTGTTAAGCTTTGGAAAATTAGTAATTGGCATACACCATCTTAAAGTTCATTTCCAATGTTGTTCAGGAAAGTAAGAAGAATTTTGAAATACCTGTAGCAAAACTTTACAGACATGGCTGGCCTCCTTTAGCACAAACATATGGGCTGGCATTTTAAATGCTGTTGACATAGAGTTAAAAATTTGCATTAGCCATTAGCTGAGGATCTAGTAGTCATTTTGCAGCTCAGTTATCTGTTGTGTGTCTGTTTAGTGGTGCATGGAGTTGGACTCATCCCTGCATGATACTGTCCCAAGCAAAAGTACAAAAGCACTGTTAACATTAGCTATATATATATATATATATATATATATATATATATATATATATATATATATACACATACACCTAGGCACTGCCTATGCAAAGAAAATGTAACATGTTTGTGTTGTGAAAAGGTGAAGAAATATATTTTTCCTAGCAGAATGCTGAGAGCTACACCACTCATGAAGGCCAGTGTGCAATTTGTCTACCATACTTATTATGAGGTCCTGTGCAACATATTCCCCTTTATGTTTTCCTGAATAATAATACCTTAGAAAAACAGCCTAGGATTCAGAGAGGCTTAGAGTCCTGCAGAAGCTGGAGCTCAGAAGGATTCTGCATTACACTAAGCATTTGGCATTCAGAGAATGCTCTCTTGTTGAGGGTTTACCCTCATGGGGGTATTAGCCCAAAGAGAGGTCTGATTGGTTAAGCCATATGCTAATGAGGTAGCCCAGGGGAGTGGCTAATGCTAATTAGCCATGTGTTGTCACCTCATGTAAATATCTTTAGCTCACTATATGCATTGCTGAATGAGTCAGAGAATCACTCAGCTAAATAAAATTTACTCTAGGAGGAAAAAGTGGCTGCAGTAGAAACATGGCAGTCTAACATTCACACTTATGGGAGTACTCACAGTAAAAGTAATTTCAGAAAAGATGTGAGTGGAGAGATGTTAGTCTGTCTATCTAAATTGATGTGCTTGTGCATGTCAGTCTCTAGTGGGATATGAATGAGGCAGCATGAATGTGCGATTGCAAGTGTGACTACCTGGATGGTCACCTTAGGGCAATAAGTAGAAAAATCAAACACCTGGATATGTGTGTGTGTGTGTGTGTGTGTGTGTGTGTGTGTGTGTGTGTGTGTGTGTGTGTGTTTATGCTCAAGGGTGTCTGAATATGTGTGTAGGTGTAACTTTAGAGGGATGCCTTTGCTAATACGATGCATGGGCTGCTAGGGAGAAAGCTAGTGGGGTCAGGTCTGGCAGTGAAGTGTTCACTTATGAGACATGGCAATGAACCAATAATGAGGTTTTTCTCATTCAGCAATTCCTATCTTTGAATCACATTTCCTCACCATTGTTCTAATTAGCCAACCTGCGCTGGGTGATTAACATTCACGATGAGGATTTTATTGAATCCTAGCCATGGGTTTTAACAGTAAATAAGGACTGCTTCACCCACCTAGTATGCTGGTCTCCTTTTTCTGCTGGATAAACAGCAGCTTATATATAACCATCAGTTTATTTTTTTCATCTGTCACAAGACTTTTCTTTTTTTAAAATAATGAACTGGAGAGAATGTACGTTGCTTGCCTATCCATCCATTTAACTCCACACTTGCCACCAGACTGTTAATAACCTACCTGAGGAAATCAGTGAATTAAATACATTGCAAACTACAAACATGAATGCAACAATCTCTTTCTTTATGGCAAATCACCTTAAAGTCGGTCTCCTAGCAATGTTGCTCAACAACAAAAAAAATAATATGCAGGCTTATGGTACCCTAGTTAGGTCAACTTTAGTAAAAGGGGATTTCATATTGCTGGAGAGAAAAAGAGCCATCACTCCCCTGAGTTATTTAACTCTGGAGACATTTATAATACTAAATAGCCAAAACACCAAACTATAGCACACCAAACCGAAAACAGTAAAACTGAGATCACAGTACAGCAGGGTCAGGGAATTTTCCCTTTCCTTGTTGTAGTGCGATATCAAGAGTTGTTATATATAATTAGCAGGGGGTGTTTTGTGCAGAGGCATTTGCTCCCCTACTTAGGACATTTACCAAGTTTTTCATCTTGTGGAGTTTTAGTGGGTTTTTTTTTCTTTTTTTCCAGCATAATGCTACTTGGCATTTTGGCCATTCAACTTTATAAATGTATTCCACTCAACTCCCCTGTTTATGCTAGGCTACAATTTTGTTTTTGCTCTTTTATAGTAAAGCATTTGCTTTCTCTCTTAACATAGTAGTTCCTGGGATTTTTTTTTTTTTTTGATGATGATGAGCCTGCTCTACATAGACTAAGAATCCTCTAATACTTCACTTGACAAAGCGTCTTATTTTCCTTAACAAAGATTCATCAAGTACGAAACACTAATTATTCATCTTTGACAATTTTCTGTGAAATTGTGAAATTACCACTCTGTCTGTGCAGGTTAATACATTGTTTTAGTGACTGCAAAGTACCTTAAAGGGCATAGCTGCAATGGAGTCCTTCTTTCCGCTACCTTGATGCAGTGGTCTGCTCCTTCCCTCTAGCCTCCAGCTGTATTGTCATTGTTCTGGGTGCCATTTTTAAAACACAGAATAAGAGAAAGGGCTCTCTTGACCACCCATCCAGACATTTAAATCCACATTGTAAGTGATGTGGTGTTCTTAAATGCATTAATACTGTTTTTCTTTCTCATTGTAAATACAGACCTGTGTAATACTTTTCTTTATTTGCTCAGTTGATCTATGATTTGCATTTGATGCCAGGAGTCACATGTAATGAAGATTGTTTAGCAATTGCACTTGGTTTATAGAATAGCTCAGACAAAGCATACCTAATGAAATGGCAAAAGGGAGGTGTTTTTAGTATTTATTAAACTTTATTAACCTTGTATCTGTTTCAGTTGTGACAGAACTCCTATAATAGTACTTGTTCATTTGAACTTGCGAGAGAATTTCTTTAGTTGTCAAATTATCATATTACCTGAATGCAAATCCAGTGACTCAAGATCTATGGTAACTAGTGAAACCAATGCATTGGGCTGCCTTGTTTCACCTATAATGCTACCAATTGCTAATCTGAGTGATTTATTATACTGAATATTTATTTTACCAGGCGCTGCTAGATAGATGTGTTATCAATATAGCATCTGTAAACCATACTAAAGTGTTAACAAAATTAAGGTACTAAAGTGCATATTAAATCATTTTTATTGTAGAGTGATAATTTCTATAGATGCTGTGTTAATTTTTTGTGTAAATCTAGCCCCAAATTTTCTGCAGCATTCTATTATTGCCTGTTTTTTTTCCAGACTTCGTAAAAAAAGCACAATGGCTCTAGTAAGATAAATGTTGGGATTCAAGTAAAACAAAATACTGTATTGCAGCAGGAAGCACAGCATATAAAATATCCACCAAAACTCATAGATATCCAAAATATTTTTAATAAAATACTTGCAAGTCGGAAAGTGCTTTCACCAAATACACATTGGCTTCATCAGACCGTAATAATATGAAAAGACACAGCCACATGCTTTATAAAGTCATATGATCTATTAAAACAGTTCAAATTCACCAACAGCATGTTCTACTTCTTCCTTCATTTACATATATTAATTGCTTTCAATTATTCTTTGTTAGCTTCACTTCTTAAAAGAAACTGACATCATTTCAATACATATGTTGCATCAAAAACATTGTACTTCACTTACTAAGCCAAACCAACTGGCCATCCTACCTTGGTAATCTGCTTTTATCAAGTACGGGTTTTATTGAAACTGTACTATTTAAACCCGATCCTTTATCAGCTCTCAGCTGAAGGATCCATTTAAGTTCAGCTTCACTAGTTCTATTTTCAGTGTTGCTCATCCTAGGTCCTACTTGCACTATCTGTATAACCTTAAACTTAAATCAATGTACTCGATCACTATCTAGTACGATTTCAATAAAACCCATACTTGATAAAAGGAGATTACCAAGGTAGGATGGCCAGTCGGTTTGGCTTAGTAAGTGAAGTCCAATGTTTTTGATGCAACATATGTATTGAAATGATGTCATTTTCCTTTAAGAAGTGAAGCTAACAAAGAATAATTGAAAGCAATTAATATATGTAAATGAAGGAAGAAGTAGAACATGCTATTGGTGAATTTGAACTGTTTTAATGGATCATATGACTTTATAAAGCATGTGGTTGTGTGTTTTAATATTATTACAATCTGATGAAGCCAATGTGTATTCGGTGAAAGCGCTTACCGATTTGCAAGTATTTTATTAAAAATATATTGGATATCTACGAGTGTTGGTAGATATTTTATGTGCTGTGCTTCCTGCTGCAATACAGTGTTTTGTTTTACTTGGAACTTTTATATATTGCTAGCTGATTTACTCGTTGGGTGATTCTGCATACTACATTTGTTCCTGTTTTGTGGTTACCTACAAGAGCATGGCGGAAGGGTGTGGAATGCAACTGAGTGATTCATGCAGCAACATTTCCGGTCAAGATGGAATCAGACGAGTAAATGGCCTAGCGGGCCTGCTCCAAGGTGACGGTAATCCATTGCTTGAATATAATGGGCAACTAGCCTCTGAAGGTACTGTACCTGAATTTGAGTATGATAGACAAACTTTTCACACACAATTGAATCGTTTAGAGGATGACCTCTTTAAGTTGAAGAGACTGCAACATCAAAGGTACCATTTTGAAGCATGTCTCCATTTTAGAGTGATACCAAGGGGCTTAAGGGCATTGAAAATGCCTATGTATGGCATGCAATACCCAGAATATCTCACTAAATGGCAAAATCTAAATTTGGAAACAAGTTTTGGGTACATGAGCTTGATGAATGAGTTGAGTTTTTAAACCTGAAGAAGAGAACCTGATGGCTGCTATACGTGAACAGCAGGAAGTATTATATACTTCATTTCCATCTAAAATTCCTGATAAAGCCATCGGAGGGGTAGCTGATAATGTGTCAATGTCTGAGAGAAGGCAAGCAAGCCAAAAGAAGAAAAGACTTGATAGAGACCTCTCTGATTTTAAACAGGGACATATTTTTTCATGGCCCAATGAAGATCGTAGGGCTGTTTGAGAAGTATTACAAACTGAAATTAGCAGGACGCCATTGGAGAATGGTGCCCCAAGGCCTGGAACATTGTCTGCCACTGAGGAAGGGATGAATATCCAATTGTCTGGGGATGGTATAAGAGATTCACCTGAGTCTGTGGGTGATATGGATATACAAATACAATGTGGCCAGGGTAATAAAGAACATATAATGAGTAAGCCCCATGATGTAGTTGTGCGAAGAAAAGAACAGACAAACCCAATACAGCAAGGGTTTGCTAGACCACCTTTTCCCATTTGACAGAAGAGAGACAGGTCCATGAGTCGATCCAGGAGTCGTGGGCAAACCAAGAGGAAAGGCCAGATGGGAACAATGTGTTACTCAGCCATCAAGAAAATGTGGGAACCACACAATCGTTAGTCCTGAATATTTCTAACAGGATATTGACTGATACTGAGACTGGGGTATTGGGCATGGGTATGTCTTTTATCCCTGCACAGGCAGTGATTGTATCTGATGCCATCATTGACTTGAGAATATTTGCAAGGAATGTAATGCTGAAACTTCTTCTTCTTCTTTTGGCTGCTCCTGTTAGGAGTTGCCACAGCGGATCTACTGTTTCCATTTCTTCCTGTCCTCTGCATCTTGCTTTGTAACACCAACCACCTCTCTCACCACATCCATAAACCTTATCTTAGGCCTTCCTCTTTTCCTGTTACCTGGCAGCTTCATCCTTAGCATCTTTTTCCCAAATACTCTGCGTCCCTCCTCAGCACATGTCCAAACCAATGTAATCTTGCCTCTCTGGCTTTGTCTCCAAACCTTCCAACCTGGGCTGACCCTCTAATATACTTATTCCTAATCCTGTCCATCCTCATCACACCCAATGCAAATCTTAACATCTTCAACTCTGCCATGTCAAGCTCTGACTCCTGCCTTTTTGTCAATGCCTCTGTCTCCAACCCATTATAACATCGCTGGTTTCACTACCCTTTTGTAGACCTTCCATTTCACTCTTACTGGTACTCGTCTGTCACAAATCACTCCTGACACTCTTCTCCACCCACTCCATCCTGCCTGTACTCTCTTCTTCACCTCTCTTCCACACTCACCATTACTCTGAACTGTTGATCCCAAGTATTTAAACTCATCCACCTTCACCACCTCTACTCCCTGCATCCTCACCATTCCTCTATCCTCCCTCTCCTTCACACACATATATTCTGTCTTAGTCCTGCTGACCTTCATTCCTCTTCTCTCTGGAACATATCTCCATCTCTCCAGGGTCTCCTCCACCTGTTCCCTACTCTCACTACAGATCACAATGTCATCTGCAAACATCATAGTCCACGGGGACAACTGTCTGATCTCGTCTGTCAACCTGTCCATCACCATTGCAAATAAAAAAGGGCTCAGAGCTGATCCTTGATGTAATCCCACCTCCACCTTAAATGCATCCATCACTCCCACTGCAGACCTCACTGCTGTCACACTACCATCATGCATATCCTGTACCACTCTTACATACTTCTCTGACACTCCCGACTTCCTCATACAATACCACAACTCCTCTCTAGGCACCCTGTCATATGCTTTCTCTAAGTCCACAAAGACACAATGCAACTCCTTCTGACCTTCTCTGTACTTCTCCATCAACATTCTCAGAGCAAATATCGCATCTGTAGTGCTCCTTCCTGGCATGAAACCATACTGCTGATCACTGATCATCACCTCCCTTCTTAACCTAGCTTCCACTACTCTTTCCCATAACTTCATGCTGTGACTGACTAATGTAGGAAAATAGTGATGTAAGTTCTAAAGAATGTGATTTTAAAAAATTGAGTAGCATGGTACCTACAAATCATCTGATATTAGAAGCTTTCTGTAAAGATTGTGAACAGGATTTATATAGGCTGTTTGATAAACCGACTAGCAAAAAGTTTTATAATATGAATAATAAGAGGAAGCACTTTATACATTAAGAAATGACACTTCTATAGTCATACGCCCAGCAGACAAGGGAGGTATGATAGTTGTTATGGATACAAACTTTTATTTTAATTCTATCAGTGATATCTTAGGGGATGGAAATGTATATGAGAGGGTAGTCATTAAATATATAGGAAGTTTGATGAGAGATGTGCACTATATGGTGAATGATTATATGTTAAATTTTCAGATCACTATGGAACTGGCATAATATTTCACAGTCGAATCACCCACCATACCTATGTTTCATGGACAACCCAAGGTGCATAAAAATTCTGGGACACCCCCATTTAGGCCTATAGTGGCTGGGCAAGGTTGGGTAACTGAACCCTTTTCTGTCTTTATTGAAAAACATGTTAGACCGACCGGTTCTGGATAGATCAGAAACTGTGTTGAGAGACACTAAACATTTTTTACAGGATCTGTATGGGTATGTGGAAAGGCATGAACAAATACTTGAATATATTTTAGTTACTATGGATGCGATATCATTGTTTACAACAATACCTAATATGGAAGGAGTAGAATATTTACGTAGATATCTAAATGATCAAAGTGAATACGGGCATAATTTAATAGAACTGATTTGTGATTTCATGGATGTTGTGCTTAATAACAATATATTTGTATTTGATAATTGTTATTACAAACAGAAGCACGGCGTAGCAATGGGGACATGCTGTGCGGATAGCTATGCAAATGCAGTTGTGGCACAATGGGAGTTGGAGGATGTGTGCAGGATGGAATTGTATTCACAGTATGTTCTGTTTTATCGTCATTTTGTAGACGATGTATTTTTGTTCATAGGTTCATAGATTAGTACTAAGCTAACTGCCCTTGCGAGCCATTTTAAGCCTAGCCAATTATCCCTTGTGAGACTTGAACCCTGCACCTTGTGTTTGTAAGGCAAACACCTTAACCATTTGGCCACTTAAGTCATCCTTGTGGGGCAGTAGCATAGATGACCTACAACAGTTTGCTCTGAAATTGCATGAATCTACTACATTTCTGAGATTCATGTATAAATGGTCATGCGAATCCATGGAATTTCTGGTGTACTAGTAAATAAAAGTTTGGATGGCAAACTGACTACTAGTCTGTACAGGAAGGAATGCTATAGATACTCAATATTGCACAGGAAAAGCATGCACCCTATTTAACAACATAATAAACGGGCAAGGTATGAGAGTCTCCAGACTACATAATGTTGAACAGGAATACAAGGGTGGGTGTGATATACTTAGAGAGTCATTGATACACAAAGGTTATAAGGAAAATGAAGTGAATCTGATTTTGACAGAAGTTGATTCTATGAGGCATGAGCGAGCTAATCCATATTTCTCTTCTATTCAAGACCCAGCCATAGCTATAGGAAGGAATGTGAAGCAATATGATTCTAAAGGTAGGGTTAAAGTCTCAATGGCATATACCAGCAATGTTAACCTGGTTAAACAAGTGTTTCAGAATAATTGGCACTTGTTGAGAATGGATAAGATTAGCAAGGTAGTGGTGGAAAGTCCTATATTTGGATATTGAAACTGTAGATCGTTAAAAATGATGTTATGCTACCCAGATAAAGGCAGACAGCTAAATATCCAACAATATAGAACATATCCTTGTGGTTCCTGCAATTTTTGTGCTTTTGTAGATAATGATAATATCTTTATACATCCAGACTAACAGAAAGTTTACATTTAATGTAAGGGCAACATGTATTACCAAACATTTAGTGTATTTGGCACACTGTGAATGCTGTAAAAAGTTATATGTTGGAAAGACTGATCAAACACTACGAGAACGTGCAAGGGAACATTTATACAGCATCAGGGTAGGTAATAGCATGAATGTACTTGCTAGATATGTTGTAGACAGTGATCGTGTACATTGATTTAAGTTTAAGGTTATACAGATAGTGCAAGGAGGACCTAGGATGGGCAACATTGAAAATAGAACTAGTGAAGCTGAACTTAAAAGGATCCTTCGGCTGAGAGCTGATAAAGGATCGGGTTTAAATAGTACGGTTTTAATAAAACCCGTACTTGATAAAGGGAGATTACCAGGGTAGGATGGCCAGTTGGTTTGGCTTGGTAAGTGGAGTACAATGTTTTTGATGCAACATATGTATTGAAATTATGTAATTTTCCTTTAAGAAGTGAAGCTAACAAAGAATAATTGAAAGCAATTAATATATGTAAATGAATGAAGAAGTAGAACATGCTATTGGTGAATTTGAACTGTTTTAATGGATCATATGACTTTATAAAGCATGTGGTTGTGTGTTTTAATATCATTACGGTCTGATGAAGCCAATGTGTATTTGGTGAAAGTGCTTACTGACTTGCAAGTATTTTATTAAAGATATATCGAATATCTATGAGTGTTGGTGGATATTTTATATGCTGTGCTTCCTGCTGCAATACAATGTTTTGTTTTACTTGGAACTTTTATATATTGCTAGCTGGTTTACTCATTGGGTGATTGTGCATACTACATAAATGTTGGGATTGCTAGTTTGTGAAACTATTAAGTTGTACTGCTCAGACAAGAAACTCAATAACTGCTAAACAGCACAACTGGCAGTGTTATTTTTAATACACAGAAGGTCAATTAAGGGTCTGTAAAGAAGTCTCTCTCTTCTAGTGTCTTTATGTATCATAACAAATTAATCCACCTCTCTTCTATACCTCAGAAAAATTCATCTCTACCTCATTAGTTCCTGCTCCATTTTAAGTTGCTAAACATGATGTTTTCAATTGTTTTCATTTTGTTCCAAAACTATAGTGCCATCACACTGTCAAGAACCAACCCACACAAATTCTAACATAAATCAGTGAATTAAATGTATTGTGACCCACAAGCATGAATGCAAAGGGTTCTTTCTGTGTGGAAAAACATCTCAAAGACAGCTTCCTACTAATGCTGCTTAACAAATACTAATGCATACATTTATGGCGCACTAGTTAAATCAACAGCTATAGGAAAAAAACTCATCACACCCCTAGATATTTTTTCCAAGTTACTTAACTCTCCTGTTTGTGTTAAGTTGTGATTTTGTTTTCACCATGATATAGAAAATCCCTTTTTTTGTCTCTTAACATAGTATACTCTGAGATTTTTGTTTTCTTTTTTAGTGATCTTGCCCACGTAGGCAGAATATCCTCAGATATTTTATTAAACAAAGATTTTTTTTGCTTTCTTTCAACGAGATTAATCAAGTAGGAAACATTATAATCATCCATTTATATTCATTTTCTATGAAACGTTGAACTTATCATGCTGTCTTCTGCCAGCAAATTGTTTTAATGACTCCATACTTCCCACAGGACTTAACCCCACTCTAATTGCCCTTACTACATTTGGATTCACTTCATTCCATTACCCTACTTCCATTTCCTAACCACCCCATCTTACTCGACACATATACTTTACACATATCCTTGCAAACAATACACAAACACCTATCAAAACACTTCCATAGTCTTTAAGCCCCTCCCTTATTATTAAACATCAAATCCCACCTCCCACAGCTAAATTGAGCATTTATATAACATTCTATAACACTTTACCCACTAACATAACTGCATTTCTATACATGTTCTGAATTCTATTTTTCATACTTTTTGTGATATGTTTATATACTCAATTTTCTCCCACTTTCCCAGCATTCTTTACTCACGTTCCCAACAGTAACTATCAAAATCTCACTTTGTTTATGTTCACAGCACCAGAGGCTCTTCCTCAATATTTTTCATGATACCATTACATACTTTTATACTCAATATCTCAATATTTCCTAATACCATTATATGCCTCTGCACTCTTTCTTATCTTTTTACAATACTGCACCTAAACAACAATTGTGCTGTTAATCTCATATGGAGAAACAGTATGCATCCTCTTAATACTGCCACAGAACACTAGTTACACTCATAAAATCTCACTGTACTCTCACAAACTGCACCCACACCCCCTGCTGCAACCTCCCTACCTCCACTTTACAAAGTAGCTACCCAAAGCACTAAAGTAGCCTAACTGGACAACCCATAACTTACTCATATACTCCTCATATATCTCCAATTACATACTTTTCTTGTATATATATATATATATATATATATATATATATATATATATATCATAACAATAATCCACCTTATTCTTTTTGACCTCCTCTCTTTCATCCCTCTCTGCTGTCACTACACATTCCAATGGCAAAGTCTAAATCTTTCATTTATAACCTCTTCCTACTGCTATTCTGTACAACCTCTACACCTAGTAAGATGTGTTATTTTCATCTCAGATTCACCTTTTGAGCTTTATTACCTCTACCTGATCAGTATGATACCACGCCAGGTTCTACTACTTATACATTTATCCAAACAAAAAAAAACAGTAGCATGTGACAAAGTGTGGTAGTATCTCCTGCAATGTGTAAACACCACACAACATGGCAAGATATAAGATGAACTTTTTTAACTTTAATGTTACTAAACCAAAGAACTTGATATAACACACAAACATGTTTTCACACATACGTCAGGTAGAATTGCTTCTTAACCCCTCTCCTTTTTTCTTTAAATGCAATCAGCAAATCACAAGACTCACAGAAAGTACATAGATATTCTTATACATAAAATATACTTCATTTACAAATACATGTTTCATTAAATACAAAAACTTAAAAGACTTAAAAATTATAAAACTATATATTTTACTGGTGCTTCAGACCTCTTTGTTTTAAAACTGGTTTTAAAGGGACCACATCATTTAATCCTGGGCAATGCATGGCATCAAATTAAATAATCCATTTTCTCTAAATTACTTCAGTATAGTTCATAATGTCACCACCTCTTGGATTCTGCATGATAAAGTATATTTTCCTGCATCAATCACATGTTTAGCTAAAGCATCACTCTTTGCAAGTTTATATGTATCTTTTACATGTTCATAAATTCTCTCTTTCAGTTGGCAATTTGTCTTGCCCACATAAAATTCTTCTAACATTTAACAAGTATGTAAGTGTACTAGATTTCTTGACTTGCAATCTTGATAATGCTTAAAAAATGTATTGTTTCTTAGTTCTTTGATGTAAAATATATTAGAACTCCTATTTACATTATGGGTTTTGGCACCTCATTTTCTTATAACATAACTGTCTCTTCATGTTCTTATTTTTAAAATTAAAATTAGGGAACTCTCTATTTTCTTTATATCATGTCTAGAAGTTAAAATGTTCCATTTCAGTTCTAAAAAATCACACAAGGCATGTGCATCTCTAGGATAGATGACTAAAAATCTGAGATTTGAACACAGATGACTCATTCCTGTTTTAACATGTTAACATTGCTTAGAAAGCTTTATCAGCTTTAGTACAAAAAAAAAAAAAGAAAAGTCTGTATTATCAAAGCCACTTTTTTTCTACATCCATTCCTAGTAACTCTTTTTTTCTATAACCCATAGCCTCAAACTTATTTTGTATCAATCTTGGAATCTTTTCTAACTTATAATTATTATTAGTCTAGCGGAGCAAAGCATCTGTCCTTTAACTGCTTTCCTAAACACAAATGAAGGATAAATGTTTTGCAGATGCAATGCGTTTCTTTTTTACATTTGTATAGACTTTAGTATCTATCTTTTTTATTTGTATATAAAGTTACATCCAAAAAATGTATAAATGTATTAGAGAAATTTAAATCAAAGCTTAAAGTGGTATTTTCAAGATACTCTTTAAACCTCTATACTAGTTTTTCAACATAATTTGTGTATTCCATAGGAGAATTATATCATCTACATATCCTCTGTATAATATTATATATGGTTTAAATTTGTGGCCACTTAATATAAACTCTTTTTCTCATTGTAATAGAACCATATTTGCATAAGTGTTTGCACATGCAGTGCCTATTTCTATCCCCATTTTTAATATAATATACATCCATAAACATTAAAACATTATATTTCAACACCGCTTCTAAGAGAATTCAGTAAAAATTGATTCTCAATGTCAATATATGCAAACATTTACTAAGATATTCATGAACATAATCTAATCCTTTTTTATTAAGGATACTAGTGAATAGAGAGCTGACATCTAACGATACAAAAGAAAAAAAATCAGTATTATTTTCCTGGTACCTCTGATAAAAAAATCACTTAAATGTTTGCTATCATTTAAAACAATTCCATATCTACTTATAAGGTTGTATAGCATGTGTCTACAAAAAAAAATACTAACCTGAGGCAAAATGTCTCATTGGAGGTGATTGTTTGCTCTTACGCACTTTTGAAAGTCCATATAATTCTAGAATTACAGGTTTAGTTATATAAAAATATTCAAACAAATCAGTTGCTAAGCTTCCAGTAGCATGTGTATTACAAATAATTGCCTTAAAATGCATTATTAATTTATGTAGTACTATCTATAAGCAGCTCACCAACACAGCTGCAATAATAACCCATATCAAAAATAGCAATTCCCCTCCCTTATCTACTTCTTTTATAACAATATTCATAGCATACCTCCTCACTGTCCAGAATTTCACAGAATGTCCAGATTTTTGCCTCTTATTTTTCATCTGTTCCTCATAAAATTTGTGTTTTTCTCTGGCAAATCATTGAGGATTGAAGTCATTAAATAATACTAAATAATGACAGACATTTGAGTTTCAGACTTTGGGTCAACTTCATAACATTGAAATTTCATAATATTGAATTTCATATCATTGAGACCATAACACTGAAAATTCAAAATACTGAAAACCCAAAACATTGAAAACTCAGAACATTGAAAGTGTGCTTTATAACATAGAAAACTACATTGCACAAGTAAATAAGATCCACCTACAACAACACCTAACTAACAAACACACTTTCTACTACATTTCAGCAGGGGGGCAAGCCCCCCTGCACCCCCACCCCCTTAAATTAAATATACAACTCCAAGATTGCACTACAGTGGGAAAAAGTTAATCTCAGTGTATGGTGATTGTGATACAGTGTGGTTAGGAAATTAACTTTTTTCCACTGTTGTGTGATCTTGGAGTTGGTATATTTAATTTACAGAGGGTGTGGGGGTAGAAAATGTGTTTGTTAGTTAGGTGTTGTTATAGGTAGAGAGGATGTTATTTACATATGCATTGTAGTTTTCAATGTTATGAACTTTCAATGTTCTGAGTTTTCAATGTTTTGGGTTTCCAATGTTTTGGGATTTAGATGTTTTGATCTCAATGTTATGAAATTCGACTTTATGAAATTTCAATATTATGAAGTAGACTGCAAACTTTATATCCTTCAGAAATTAATAACAATGCCAAATCTGTCATTCTATCAGCATTCTAAGTTTATAGGAAAAATATTTAAAATCTGTCCCAATTTTATGGACCTTTGTCACCCATTATTTCTGGCTTTGTCCACATTTTATGTGCTGTGAGATTGAGAGGTATGATTCGTATTTTCTCTCAGCTCCTGTAAGACTTGTTTTCCTCTCTCATTAAATTGTAAAATAATATGCCACCACTATGTTTATACTCATTATAATATCTAATATATTTTTTTCATATATTTGTAAAAAAGCTTCTGTCAATCTACTGTTTTGAGGAACAAAATTGCTAGGTCTTATATGGTCACTTACTTGTTTTTCTGAAATAAATAAAAGTTTCAAATTGAGATTTCTCACAAAAAGTTGTAAATCAGTTATAGTTTTAGTTACAGAACCATGATGCACTGGAATGAAGGCCAAGCCCTTCTGTAAAAGGCTTTTTTGTGGAGCACTTAATTGCAAAGAAGGATCATTAAAAAATTCTATCTCTTGTTCTTCAACATGCTTTATGTTATCACTTCCATCTCCTAATGTGGGTTTCTTCCTCTTCCACACCCTCCTCATTGCCTTTGACTTTTGTCTATCCTTTTTGTCATAAAGGGCTCTGACTAAATGGTGCCAGTAATTTAAGGGAGTCTTATTTGTTATTTTCATCAGTGGGCCCTTGGATACTAGTGGAATCATCAGATGGTAAACACGCAGTCACCTCTGGAGAGGGTATTACTTGAGAGTTATAATTTCTCTCTATTTTAGGCCAAGAAAAATATGACCTTGGTTTAAATCATTCTCATCTCTCAATAATTGTTTCTTTGTAGGAATAATTCTCCACTCTTGAGTGGAGATATTATCAAGAACTTCATTGTATTTAAATAAATATGCATCAAAATTGTTGTCTCTTAATTTTTTCATCCAGTTCAGTAACTGATATCTGCAATTCAGAATGTATTGTCTGAAATAATCATTCATAATCAGAGTATATTGTGTCCTTATTTTCAAGTTCATCTGCTCCCACTTTTTAAGGAGTTCTGGATAATGTTCTCCATATGAAGGCATTTTTAAAATGCGTAAGCCTCTAGGAAGTATGTAACCCTGCAATCATCTCTGTAGAGTGTTATCTCTTCACAATGCTGCAAAAACTGTAATTACTATAAATATATAAAGGCTTCTAGTATTAGTATATTTTTTACATCCAAGAACTAAAAAACAATATGTTTTGAGCATTATGCAGATTATGTCAATACATTCAGTATAGTTATCTATTTGTGAAAAAAGTGTGATTCATTTTATGTTAGCAAGACAAGTCACCAACTGAAAGAGAGAATTTATGAATATATAAAAGATATAGAAAAAGTTGCAAAGAGAAAAACTTTAGCTAAATATGTAACTGATAAAGGAAAATATCTTACTTTTAAATTGATCCTGTTAGAGTTAATCAAGCAGAATCCAAGAGGTGGTGATATTATGAACTATACAAATGAAACAGAGAGAAAATGGATTAATGATTTGATGCAACATATCACCCGGGATTAAATGATTTGGTCTCTTTAAAACAAAGAGGTCTGAAGCTCAAGTAAAATATATAACTTGATATATTTTTAAGCCTTTTAAAGTTTTTGTATTTAATTATTATACATATATAACATGTATTAGTAAAAGAAGTATATTATATGCATAAGAGCTATATACTTTTTGTGAGTCATGTGATTTGCTGAATGTATTTAAAGAAAAAAGGGAAGGGTTATGACGTAAATTATACCTGATGAAACTTGTGAAAATGTGTTTGAGTTATATTCTTTGCTTTAGTAACAGTAATGTTAAAATCTTATAGCTTGCCATTTTGTATGGTGTTTACATAAGGACTTTGTCACTTATACCTTTATCTTTAATAGCGCACATCGCAACCTTTCATAACAAACTATATTGCAACCACCTATTCCCCCCTCTAGCTCTCATAGCTCTGTCCATAACACCACAGCCCCTACTTCAGTATTTCACCTGCATTATATCACTCCACATTTGTTGTCTTCTTTAACAGTACTTACTCATGGCACAACATTGAAATCCATAAATTAAAAATAAGACAAAAGACTAAATTCATGTGGTTATACCCTTATCACCACATTTCTTTGCCATTAAAGTAAAATGAAGATATTCACCCAAACTCTGGAATCACTTAATCACCATAGCAACCCATTACATCAGCCTTAGCTAATCCTGCAACGCCTTCTGTAAACCACAGAAACCAGGTAGGGCTTAAACCCCTCCATGTCAACTTAAGAGGCATATTTAATAAACTGTACCTCAGCTTCTCCACTGGGTGAAAAAATATGCCTGACCAATTGCAAAACTAAAGGGACTAAAAAGTTTCTTAGTTTCTCAATTTTTGCTGCCATAACAGGACCTTTATAATCCATACTCCTAATTACTTCATTTTTATCATGTTCCCATAAATACGGGTATTGCTGGACCAATCCATGTATGTTCACATAGTTTATAGCTCTAGCCTTTGTTTTATCTTCATTTATTTTATTTCCCGAAAAAGAAAAAAACCCAGAACTGCCTCAGAATTATTCCACAACATTGAGATGTCCTTTTCTGGTTCCATCAAGTACAAAATCATATAATCTGCAAAGAAAACAAACTTTTCTTGAGTGCCAAACAAAATATATCTTCAAATTTCTAAGCCCCTTATTTTCTCTGCAATCTAAATGTACGACAAATAACAAAGGGTAAAGCAGACATCCCTGCCTGGATCCTCTGTTCAGATACAAATCATCAGACAGGAACCCTCCCACTTTGATTTTTGCCCCAATCCTTCATAGATCCTTCTAATTAACCTTATTATTTTATCAGGAAATGCAAATGGTTCCATTGCCCTACTCGTAAAATCCCAGCTTACTCTGTCGAATGCTTTCTCTTTGTCAAAACCCACCAATAACAGCAGCATTTTCTTGCATTCTGCTTCCCTTTGGATCATCATTGTTCTATTAATGTTGTCAAATATTTGCCTCCCCTCCACAAAACCACATTGGTCCATATCTATTAATTTTGCCAAAACTGTTGCTATTATAGCCATAAGCACTTTATAATCATGATTTAACTCATTCACTCCAATGGAGCTCAGGAAGTTTGCACTATAACTTCCAATAGGCGGTGCTTAAGCCTTTTGACAGAATCAAATTATGTCCCCACATTTCAAACAAATGTTCATATATCTGGACCCATAGGGATTATGAAAAAAGTATAAATGGCAAACTCTTCAGCACCAACTATTTTATAGTGGGAGTATTTTTTAGGTTCTAAGTCTTAAACCGAATATTATAAGTCACAGTAAACAAAGTAGCTACTACATTTTTAATAATTTGTAAACAACTTACAATAGCTCAGCAATTACTCAAGTTACACACATACTGTCAGCAGCATTTTATTCGTCTAGCTGAGCGCTTTCATATGAGGCTAAGGAGCTTGGTCTGTGTTACTTGGTTGTTGAGATATTTAGAAAAATGTGAAAGTTATATCTATATAAATTATTATCATAAAAACAACAGTCTATATCTATTTACATGTACTAGACAAAGGTCAAACATTAACGTAGTTGCTTTTGCCTTTGTGTAAGCTTTAAGATGAAATCTTTTAAAACCTTGCACATAGCATGGTTTTGGGATTATTGATACAAATATGAACAAGCAATATTTGGCACCTAGAGGCATCAGTAGGAGTTAACTGCAAATGCACCTGGAGGTGTCACTCAGATGTAACAAGTTACAATTGAAATGGGCCTATATGAGGCTGGATCAGATGGGTCTTTACTGTCTTTAGGTATTATAGCCAACATAGCTTCCAAGATGTTGGAGCCTCCCTTCCTTTGAAAATACTTTTAATCAAAATCTTCCAGATCACTTTCTTCCCTCCTAGCTTCCAAATTTCCACTGAAATACCATATATTCCTGGAATCTCCTCTACTTTTCATCACTTTGCTATGTCTACCTGTTCTACTTAATCTCTTTAACATTCAGAATTTCTGTTCCCTACCATATGCATTCCATATGTCTTCCCTATCAAGCTTCTCTATTCATCACTGTCCTCTCTACTCTTCCTCCCAGTCCTCTTTAGTAAGTTATGCCTGCCATTGGCTCCTCTACGCATTTAATGCCTAGCAAGAAAATAAAAAGTGTAACTTTGTTTCTTTATACTGCAACTGAAAAAAAACTATGACAGACTGCTTGCACAGAAGTATTTATGTTTTGGACCACCAACAGGCTGAAAATTACTATTATTATTACTGCATTGTATTTGTTAACTACATAATTTTGTTCATTTGCATATGCTTTAAACGTATGTTATCTCTTGTCACCATATTGTTTATTTTAACATGTGTATCTCTTGAACATATTTGGTACTTCTCAGTTACTGCATAACTCTGTAGTCATAGGATTGTTTTTTCCTACTGTAATCTCTATTATCTTCTAATTTCAAATTAATGGAGGTTATCTTTGGGTGTTTACTGAAAAGAGGCTTTTTTTTTTTGCCCAGTCAGACCTTTCTGGTAAAGAAATGCAAGCATATAAAATTGTCTGCCCATGCATTGTTGAATTTCTTCAACGTTTTTGGCCGCACTACCTCTACTACCACTTTAGGAAAAGTGTTCTAGTCATGCACCACTCTTTTGGTGATATCATACTTCATTGCATCTACTCTTTGTTATCCAGTTTGTTTATATAAATGATGCCACCTTATTCTTTATGCTGCTATTGCCAAAATAAAGGGGCACATTTACTTCTGAGGTTTTCCACCTCTAAACTCTCTGACTTCCCAGGTCTTGGTCTAAGGATTTTAACTATGTCTCACTCTCCAGTTTAATGCACTGCTTTTGCTCATGAGCAAGAAAAGATATTACTCATTGGTAGCAAGTGGGATTTATTTATAGCTCTTTCCTATTCCATATCTATGAATGCACCCGCTTGTGTTAATACCTTAAAAACTGGTGAATGCCATTGTACTTCTTCACCACAGGGTACTTCCAATTTTTTTTTTAGTTACCAGTATCTGCAGTTTAGCAGAACTCCATCAAAAATTAAATATGACTGTATAGATTTTCTAACAAATTCTGGCTAAAATTTAAAGGGGTGCTGCATATGGGACTGTGTTAAGCCACCACGGAAAAATAAGAAGAGATTCCTAAGTCAAGAGCAGAAAATAATGTTAGATTAGAGAACATCTCTTAAGACTTTCAGGCAGTCTGCACCCAAAATGGGCACTTTGATTTTATGCTTTTAGTATGTAGTTATCTTCTAGTAACATGAGTTCTCTGAAAGCTAGTTTGTTATATATTGCTGATGCTTACCTATTTACCTCCTAATATTCTCTGTTTTTACCCAGCTGTTAATTAAATATTATCAAATATTATTTGACATATCATGCCAGTAGGGCTTGCTGGCTTCACTGAGATGCAGTGTTTGGTTCTTGAGCTCAACACCCTTTATAAATAAATAAATGATGAGGAATGTTGTGAGTCAACTAATGCAGTAAAACATGAATGTAATGTATTCACAGGTACTGAGTATACTATAGCAGCAACCAGAAGAGGTGAACTATTCCAGTACATGCCTTGGAAAGGATGACTAAAAACTGCCATAAAACAGGAAGAGGCAATAGGAAAGGGTGAGAGGATTAAGGCTAGGGCTGATCATGAGATTCATCCTGTAGTCCAGGGTTTGAGTCCCTCAATTTTCATTTGCCTACTTAGTGATTCTGAGCAAGTTATTTAGCAAGACGCTACTCCCAGATCACCCCAGAAAAGAAGCTTGTGCCTCGTGGGTTTACCTGGTTAACAAACATATAAAATAAAATAGATAAAAAGGAGAGCTCAGGTGAGACCTTCATAGGGATTATTCAGTCTGAAAGCAAGTTTATAAAAAAAAACAAAGATCTTCAGAACCCTTAATGTAAGTGCAAAACAGTGCCTACAAAATCCTGCGGCATGTGGGAGCAGAGACTGAAAGCCAATAACGCATTTTCATTGCTTGCCTTTGAATGGGACTAAACTGAATGGATGGTTACACTACCCTTTAAATTAATACTGTAGACTGCACCCGAACCTTAGTATATCTTAATTTCCAATACAGGCTATACAGTCCTTGCTTACCAAGGTAGTTATATATCTACTAAAGCATCCTGAAGTGATAACGGTTAAAAGAACAGAAGGTCTCAGAGGAAAAGCACATTTAAATGCAGTGCCATGCAATTGGCATACATCATAAAAGGTAGGTGTGAAGTGTTGTAGTGTTTTATTGAACTAAGAGGTTTGTGTGAAAGACAGCAATCTCACAGAACATAAGATATGCCTAACAAAAGAGGCAACATTAAAAATAGGGTGTACCAGCTACAGGCAGCACTGAGATTTTCTGCTAAGCATGTTTTTCGCGAAATATGTATTAACCCAACTTTGAGTGATGTCATGATAAAGTGAAATATAGAACAGTGGTCAGAGAATTGTCTGGACCTGGAAAATGCAATTACACTTTTAATAATTCATGAGAATGCTGACACTTGACAAGACTGTTGTTTGATAGTGCTTTGCTGGGTTTGATAAGACTGAAAGTACATGATGCAAGTGTAATAATTTGAAAACTTTATTTGGTACCATTAAAACAGAGAAGGTTAAACACAGTTTTCAGTCCTCACCCATTTCCTCAAGCAAGTGAGATTAGCAGTTTAGAAAAGCATGTTACATAACAAAGATGAATTATTTGAAACAATTAGCATCGGAAACTAGACTTTTTGATCAAAATCATTAGCAAAAAGAGGAAGCTTGCAAAATGGTGCTGTTTGTTTTATTGAAACTACATCTATTAGTAAAAAAAGAAAAAAAATCTGCAACTATCTCACCACAGATCATTCTTAGTAGCAATGTCCTTTTAAGATATGTTAACACTCAGCAAGAAAAAGTGTTTCACTTTGGTGATCTGTGTGAAGTTAGGTATGTTACATTTTTACTCACTTACATATCCACGGTGGTACAGCAGTAGCGTTGTTGCTTAACAGAAAGAGGTTCTCCTGTTCGATTCTCGGCTGGAGTGCCTTCTGTGTGCAGTCTGCATGTCCTCTCCACAGTCAAGTGGTCTCCAAAAGACATGTGTGAATGGTCATGCCTTCGCTGAAGGTTGGGCGTCAGACTGGCAACTTAGCACCATAAAAATCAACTGCCAATCATTAGCGGACTGGAGTTCTGCTGTGGTGACCGCTAACCAGGAAAAGCTGAAAAGACAAACAAACCATTTCAGTAACACTAGCATCTGAGTCCTGCAGGTTTCTTCGGTGTAATAAGTCATACTGGTGTTTGCAGTTGAAGGAAAGGCTGCCTGAAATGTGTAACAATATATGCAAGAGTTTGGAATGAAAAAAATGCCACAGCAATAATTCCAAGTGGAAAGATTCATTATTCGATTTCACATTGTTTTAAACACTGCAGATTATGTGCATTCCCATACTGCACTTGCAGGAAAAAAAATACGAATGGGCAAACAAAGCCATGCAGATGATACCAGTAAAGAAGTACATTAACATATAAACTAATGGCAAATTAAAACTGTTTGGCCCATGTGGTCTTTTCACTTCCATATCTATTTCAGTGTAAACTGTAGCTCCTAGATAACAGCATACTTCATTTTTTCAGCGCCTCTTGAAATTCTCAGTGTATTAGGTTCAAAGTACTTACTATGCTATTGATTTGTGAACATCTTTAGAAGCTGAGACATACATTCCCACAATTTTTTAGCAGTTATATTTTAAATATGAATAACTCAGAGATGAATAGAACATTTACATGTTGCACCCATGCATGAGGGATAAGGGTGCAAATCCAGAGATGAATTTGCGGTTATACCATCCATTCGTCCAGAGTATGTGGGCAAGACAATTCCAAGGAAGTGGTATTCTCTGTGCTACATATTTATCTCTCCAGCATATTCCGCTTATTTTGCAAAAGAAATTTAGGTCTCTCAAGCAGGTGTTTATGCCTCCTTTGGACTTGTAAATGTGCAGTAGGTCTGACAGGATATGGTCTGTTGAGGCTCTGAGCCTGAGGCAGAGATTGCCCCTCAATAACCTAAATGACACATAGAAGACAGACACAGGTCTTGAGATGGTCTGCATAATTTCTATGATTTAGGCCCTTTATTTTCTTAGAAAGAAACCACTGTGGGCATCCAAGTTGTATCAAATGGTTGGATAAGTACATACTGAATGGGGCATTGTGCTTACGGACTGGTCTGATGAATGTGGAATACAGTGAAATGATCATATTCCTATGCCTGTATAGCATAACTTTAGTAATAAGCCATGTAATAAAGTGTAATAACAAATCACTTTCTTACAATAGTGAATACATGGTGATTAAATGACATTTCTTTGTCTACATAGGTGTGCAGGTCCTTATCTACTTTATCAGTTTTAAGAGGTATGTTTTCAAACTTCCTGAGTTCTATTTCTGAACCAAATTGTTATCCAATGAGTTACATAGGGATTTAAATTTAGCTGGGATAGTTTATCCACTACAACTTAGTGTGGGATGGTGTAGAATGCCTTCACGAGGCCTAGATATGCAATGTATACTGATATACCCTCATCTATCGCTTCAGTAACCTTTTCAAAAAAGTCAAGCAGGTTAAGTAGGCAGAATCTGCCCTTAACCAATCAGAACTGGCTTGAGTTGAGAGTTAACAGGTTACCTGTGTCCTTATTTATTAATTCCAGGATTAACCTTTCAATAGCCTTACAGATTAAGCTGGTTAGACTAATTAAGCTATGATTTCCTGGGTCTGTTTATGCCCCACATTTGTGCAAGTGGATGACAATTGCTGTCCTACATTCATTTAACACAAAGCATGTTTTGAGGCTGTCACTGAATAGCCTCTGTAGGAGGTCTGACAGGTTCTGTTTCGTGCTGGCCTGTAAGCTGCCCAGTATGTCATCTGGCCCCATAGAAACAGCATTCTTGACCTTGAGAACTTGTTCATGGGAGGCATGGGGGTTGTAAATGTGAGTATGAGATCTGGGAATGTGGGGGGGGTAAAGGGGGTTAAGTTACAGATAAATTTATCTGCTAGTCTCTTTGGCCCAAGTATGTGATGTCATTTATTATTAGCTCTACACACTGCTGGGCTTTGCTTCTAAGGTTTCTAACACAGTTAAAGAAGGCTTTGTGCTTGTCCTTTGCCTGGATGGCAGTTTTTACCTCATATCTGCCTTTGGTTGATTTGATTAGAGTCCAGAGTGCCTCGTTAAGTTTAGCAAAACCTTTTTTCTTTCATCTTGAGAGTTGCATTTTTTTTTACTTGTAATGATTTTTTACAGCCTGTTTATATTTGGGTGTCACCATAGGGGTTTATTTCTGAATTTAATTCAGAGAGGGACAGTTGCACAGAATTTGACAGTAAAGAATTCTGAATATGCAGTGTCATCGAGTTGGAAAGTTATGTTGAATTTTGTCAAGCAATCTTGAATGTCTTTAATGTTACTGACTTTAAAAAGCCTAGTTCATTCTTTTACTTCCATCTCTGTAATATATCACTCCATTGCATCTTTCCTGACCCATTCACACTTAACTTCAAATTCTACCCTTTTTTAATGTTTGTATATCTGAAAGAGGGAATCCATCTGTTTTTGCCATTGAGATAATTAAAAGCTTCTATCTTGTCCCCTTGTCCATTCTTTCTTTTAAGATACACATATGGCATATCATTCAGAAAGAAGTGTTAACTGATTTAAAATACAAGTGAGTGGTCAACAAAGCACACATAAAGAAATAACTAATTATAAACAGCCAAGAGAGTACAGCTTAATACTCTTTGTTCCTTCAACTTCAAGTGACTATTCCTAAGCATTTTTCAAAAGAACATATAAAGTGAATTTATGTGAACAACAACAAAATCATATGCAGATTTGAGGCATAATCATAAGTTCACATGCATGAAATCTAACCAACCTAACTGTACTGTATTGAAGAGCTTGTTTTTCTGTTGCAATAAGTGTACATGGTTACATGGAAATGCGAGAAAATGTGCAGCTGTAACATTTTGCCAATATACAAAATAAAAGAAGGGAGGCAAACCCATTATGAACCAGTGAAAGTTATTCTAGCCAAACCCTATGCAATGTTGGCATTATTTAATGTTTGCTATATTTCCTTCAGTAACCCCCCCCACCCGTGCACACGCTCGCTCACACACACACACACACACACACACACACACACACACACACACACACCTACACACCACAAAGCATGATAGTCTGACTGGGAAATAATTCTACAAATATAGAGCCATAGATCTAACCATTTAACATGTATCCACTTTAAGGCACCCACTGCAGCAAACCTCAAATATGTAAACATAGGAGGCAGTGATTTTCATCACTAATTAGAACCCCATCAGGTGCAGCAGAGATACCAATGAGGTTTGCAGTATATTGCCCATCTCATTATCAACATATGCCTATAAACTATATTTCCAAAGTTTCTTTAACTTTGCTGTTTCTCTTGTAGAATTCACTGCATTGTGCATCTGTTGTAACATCTGCATACTGTCCATATGAAAACATTTTCACTGCCCCACTTCACTCAGTACCTGGCACTCCTTAGCATATTCCCTTTTGCCATGACAGATTAGATCCTGCAGTGCAAATTGTCCCTTTACACATACCATGATATACTCTGTCCTATGCTGCATCATGTACCTTTACATATGTCATGACAGACTCTGTACTATGTTGCATCATGTACTATAGATATGCCATTACAGACTCTGTCCTATGCTGCATCATGTACCCTTACACGTCATGACAGATTCTGCCCTACACTGCATCATGTACGCTTACATACATATGCCATGACAGATTCTGTCCTACACTGCATCATGTACCCTTACACATACCATGACATATTCAGTCCTACACTGGATCATGTACCCTTGCATGTCATGACAGATTCTGTCCTACACTGCATCATGTACCCTTGCACATGCCATGAAAGACTCTGTCCTATGTTGCATCATGTACCCTTACATATGCCATGACAGACTCCATCCTACAGCATATCATGTGCCCTTATACATGCTATGATAAACTCCTTCCTATACTGCATCATGTACCCTTACATAGACCATGACAGACTCTGTACTATGTTACATCATGTACTATACATATGCCATTACAGACTCTGTCCTATGCTGCATCATGCACCCTTACACGTCATGACAGATTCTGCCCTACACTGCATCATGTACGCTTACATACATATGCCATGACAGATTCTGTCCTACACTGCATCATGTACCCTTACACATACCATGACATATTCAGTCCTACACTGGATCATGTACCCTTGCACGTCATGACAGATTCTGTCCTACACTGCATCATGTACCCTTGCACATGTCATGAAAGACTCTGTCCTATGTTGCATCATGTACCCTTACATATGCCATGACAGACTCCATCCTACAGCATATCATGTGCCCTTATACATGCTATGATAAACTCCTTCCTATACTGCATCATGTACCCTTACACATACCATGACATATTCAGTCCTACACTGGATCATGTACCCTTGCACGTCATGACAGATTCTGTCCTACACTGCATCATGTACCCTTACATAGACCATGACAAACTCTGTCCTATGCAGCATCATGTATCCTTACATATGCCATGACAGACTCTGTCTTTTGCTGCATCATGTACCCTTATACATGCTATGACAAACTCCATCTTACACTGTATCATGTACCGTTACATATGCCATGAAAAATTCCATCCTACACTCCATCATTTGCCCTTACATATGACATGACAGACTTTGTCTTATGTTACATCATGTACCCTTATACATAGCATGGCAGTCTCTGTCCTACACTGCACAATGTACCCTCACTCATGACATAACGGTTTATTTGCTACACTGCATCATGTACCCTTACACATGCCATGATGAATTTCATCCTACACATGTCATGATAAACTTCGTCCTACAGACTCTGTTCAGTGCTGCAACATGTACCTTTACACATACCATGACAGACTGTCATACACTGTATCATGTATCCTTACACATCCCAACTCAGCACTTTGTGCTGCTGCCCTTTCTATGTATCTAGAACCATATTAGGTAGGAAACCTAACTTATGCAAGAGTTTAAAAATATAAATACCCAGTAGGGGGAATAATATCTTGGATCTTGTCCTTAATAATATGGGAACATCTTGCACCATCCCTTACTTATCTTCATCACTTAGTAGGTCTAACCATAAAGCAGTCTCATTCAAACTAAAATTGAAACAAGAGAACCCTTCCACCTGAGGTACCTTTATAAATTTCCGTGAGACAAGCAACCTACATTGTGATACATTGGCAAGCTTCAAATCCACACCAAACCCAGTTAACTCCACTGAATACATGGAAATGTACACCACCAATTAAACAGCTGCATATATGTACCTGTATCCCATAAGGACAAGCACAGGGCAAACCCCAGAATCCCCAGAAACAAACCCACATGGTATAACAATAATAGCAACAAGCTTTACAATAAAAGGAAAATAATTCTGAAAAAAAGTAAGTAGAGTAATTCCCAGAATGTCACTGAAATAAACAAACAACTCAGGAGCTTAATAAACTCCAACAAAGCCAAGTTTGAAGCTAAAATAGCTACCCAAGCCAAAGATAATCACAAGAACTTTTTGTTATGTTGTTAATCTCAAGAGCACAACATAGCAATGTACTGAGCTGATTTTGAATGATATTACCTACACTGAGACTGAAAATATTGCAAACCTACTGGCCAATAAATCGAAGTCTAACTTTACCCACCTCTTCCCTCTGTCTGTCCCTCAAGATATACCTGAAACTGGCCTGTCTCCAGCTATCACACATGTCCAAGTCCTGAAAGTGTTATCAAAAGTTAAAAATACTGCATCGATAGGTCCTGACAAGGTCCCTGAGAGCATCTTAAATAGTATGAAGCACAATTTATCCACACCCCTAACAACACTGTTCAATCCCAGTCTCCATACATGTTTTGTCCCAAGCAAATGGAGACCAGCTACAATCATTCCATTACATACGGGAGGACCTTCCACATATGCAGGCAATTATAAACCCATAAGTCTGACCAGCCTCATATGGGAAGTCATGGAAAGATTTATCATGAAACTACTCAATCAGGACATAAGGAACCACCAAATACTGGACCCACTCAACGGAGTCAAGGTGGAAGATGAAGACTTATATATGTGTGTGTGTGTGTGTGTGTGTGTGTGTGTGTGTGTGTGTGTGTGTGTGTGTGTGTGTGTGTGTGTGTGTGTGTGTGTGTATCTGAGTGTGTGTGTGAAAGCAGAAGAGACTGTATGGGGGGGATGGGCTCTCTGTAAAACTGTGTGTTTTACTTATTTATTTCTTTAAGTACTATATTATGTATATATATATTTGATATAAAATCCTTCCTTCAACACCATTAATATATACTACAGAAAGTTTGAAACATTAGATGAATGAAATACTTTACATCAAAAATATATAAAAAAATAGTATTTAAAAAAATAAGTAAGCAAAACACAACAATTTTACAGACAGACCATTCTCTAAGCGCAATAGTGCCCTCCAGGGTGTGTGTCAATGTGTAATTAACACCCTTCCAGGGGTGTGGAGGTCCTGTCGGGCATTATTGTTTGCATAATATACCATGTTACAATCATGAAGAGAGCACAGGACCATAATACATAACCAGTAGCTTTGAAAATGTGTTAGTGTGACTCCTAAAGGCCTAGTTTAATGAAAACTACCTGAATGGAGTAATCATTTAATGTTTTTGGCATCCATCATTTTTTTCTCTTGACAGATTTGTCTTGTATCATGAGTTTTACTGTACCTTAACATTGTTTCACATCTAACCCGATGTTGTAAATGGACACAATGTGGCTCCAAATGGGAAACAAATCTGCATTATTTGGCTTCAGACTCAAGCGTGAATTTATTTTGCTTGCTTATTTTAACATTTGGATCAGAAGTGTCTGTTTCACTGGCATAACACTTTTTTGATATATGCTTTATTCAGAAGGAAACTAAATGAATGATACTGCCCTCCACGTCAATACCCGCTACATATGAGTTCAATATGCATTTTTAGAAATACTCATGATGACCTACCTCTTAAACAATCATATCAGCTAGCAATGCCAAGAAAAATCCTTAAACTAGCTACAGAAAACTGGAACAAAATACCACAAGAGATTAGGTCAACAAATCACTTAGAAAGCATGCAAACAAATTTCACCATGCCATTGCATTGACAATCATGACTAAACAACCTGATTATATCTAAGAGCACATATAAAAAGTAATATTACTGATTACTAAGTTCCAACTACTGATCAAGCCAAATACAATTTCATGGGTGGTATCACATGCACTGGCAACTGTCTTTAGCATACTACTGAGTTTTATTAAAGCAATCTGTAAGCTTATCTCTTTCATCAATACCTTTCTGTATGATTTGTTTGTAATGGCTACATTGCTCTCTGTGTTTCCTCCTTTCTGGAATCTCCTCGCTTTCCCCTGTGGCTCACTATTTTATATAATTACAACTGATCACTGCTATCAGTCTTTAGTTCCTTGTGTTAAAGTTGATGTTCCACTTAGTGTTTATTCGAGGATGCTTATGATTATCATCACTGCTATCAGTGTTTAGTTCCCTTGTGTTAAAGTTGACATTCCACTTAGTGTTTAGTTGAGGATGCTTATGATTATCATCACTGCTATCAGTGTTTAGTTCCCTTGTGCTAAAGTTGACGTTCCACTTATTGTTTAGTCGAGGATGATTATGATTATCATCACTGCAATCAGTATTTAGTTCCCTTGTGTTAAAGCTGACGTTCCACTTAGTGTTTAGTCGAGGATGCTTATGATTATCATCACTGCTATCAGTGTTTAGTTCCCTTTTGTTAAAGTTGACGTTCCACTTAGTGTTTATTCGAGGATGCTTATGATTATCATCACTGCTATCAGTGTTTAGTTCCCTTGTGTTAAAGCTGACATTCCACTTAGTGTTTAGTCGAGGATGCTAATGATTATCATCACTGCTATCAGTGTTTAGTTCCCTTGTGTTAAAGCTGACATTCCACTTAGTGTATAGTCGAGAATGCTAATGATTATCATCACTGCTATCAGTGTTTAGGTCCCTTGTGTTAAAGTTGACATTCCACTTAGTGTTTAGTCGAGGATGCTTATGATTATCATCACTGCTATCAGTGTTTAGTTTCCTTGTGTTAAAGTTGACGTTCCACTTAGTGTTTAGTCGAGGATGCTTATGATTATCATCACTGCTATCAGTGTTTAGTTCCCTTGTGTTAAAGTTGACATTCCACTTAGTGCATAGTCAATCAAGCTTATGATTATCATCACTGCTATCAGTGTTTAGTTCCCTTGTGTTAAAGTTGACGTTCCATTTAGCGTTAAGTCGAGGATGTCTATGATTATCATCACTGCTATCAGTGTTTAGTTCCCTTGTGTTAAAGTTGTCATTCCACTTAGTGTATAGTCGAGGATGCTTATGAATATCATCACTGCTATCAGTGTTTAGTTCCCTTGTGTTAAAGTTGACTTTCCACTTAGTGTATAGTCGAGGATATTTATGATTATCATCACTTCTATCACTGTTTAGTTCCCTTGTGTGAACATTGACATTCCACTTAGTGAATAGTCGAGGATGCTTATGATTATAATCACTGCTATCAGTGTTTAGTTCTCTTCTGTGAATGTTGACGATCCACTTAGTGTAGAGTCGAGGATGCTTATGATTATCAACACTGCTATCAGTGTTTAGTTCCCTTGTGTTAAAGTTGACATTCCACTTAGTGTTTAGTCGAGGATGCTTATGATTATCATCACTGCTATCAGTGTTTAGTTCCCTTGTGTTAAAGTTGATGTTCCACTTAGTGTTTAGTCGAGTATGTTTATGATTATTATCACTGCTATCAGTGTTTAGTTCCCTTGTGTTAAAGTTGACATTCCACTTAGTGTTTAGTCGAGGATGCTTATGATTATCATCACTGCTATCGGTGTTTAGTTCCCTTGTGGTAAAGTTGATGTTCCACTTAGTGTTTAGCCGAGGATGTCTATGATTATCATCACTGCTATCAGTGTTTAGTTCCCTTGTGTTAAAGCTGATGTTCCACTTAGTGTTTAGTCGAGGATGTTTATGATTATCATCACTGCTATCAGTGTTTAGTTCCCTTGTGTTAAAGTTCATGTTCCACTTAGTGTTTAGTCGAGGATGTTTATGATTATCATCACTGCTATCAGTGTTTAGTTCCCTTGTGTTAAAGTTGATGTTCCACTTAGTGTTTAGTTGAGGATGCTTATGATTATCATCAATGCTATCAGTGTTTAGTTCCCTTGTGTCAAAGTTGACGTTCCACTTAGTGTTTAGTCGAGGATGTTTATGATTATCATCACTGCTATCAGTGTTTAGTTCCCTTGTGTTAAAGTTGATGTTCCACTTAGTGTTTAGTCAAGGATGTTTATGATTATCATCACTGCTATCAGTGTTTAGTTGCCTTGTGTTAAAGTTGATGTTCCACTTAGTGTTTAGTCGAGGATGTTTATGATTATCATCACTGCTATCAGTGTTTAGTTCCCTTGTGTTAAAGTTGACATTCCACTTAGTGTTTAGTCGAGGATGCTTATGATTATCATCACTGCTATCAGTGTTTAGTTCCCTTGTGTGAACGTTGACATTCCACTTAGTGTTTAGTCGAGGATGCTTATGATTATCATCACTGCTATCAGTGTTTAGTTCCCAAGTTAACATTCCACTTAGTGTTTAGTCGAGGATGCTTATGATTATCATCACTGCTATCAGTGTTTAGTTCCCTTGTGTTAAAGTGGATGTTCCACTTAGTGTTTAGTCGAGGATGTTTATGATTATCATCACTGCTATCAGTGTTTAGTTCCCTTGTGTTAAAGTTGATGTTCCACTTAGTGTTTAGTCGAGGATGCTTATGATTATCATCACTGCTATCAGTGTTTAGTTCCCTTGTGTTAAAGTTGACATTCCACTTAGTGTTTAGTCGAGGATGCTTATGATTATCATCACTGCTATCAGTGTTTAGTTCCCTTGTGTTAAAGCTGACATTCCACTTAGTGTTTAGTCGAGGATGCTTATAATTATCATCACTGCTATCAGTGTTTAGTTCCCTTGTGTTAAAGTTGATGTTCCACTTAGTGTATAGTCGAGGATGCTTCTGATTATCATCACTGCTATCAGTGTTTAGTTCCCTTGTGTTAAAGTTGATGTTCCACTTAGTGTATAATCAAGGATGTTTATGATTATCATCACTGCTATCAGTGTTTAGTTCCCTTGTGATAAAGTTGATGTTCCACTTAGTGTATAGTCAAGGATGCTTATGATTATCATCACTGCTATAAGTGTTTAGTTCCCTTGTGTTAAAGTTGAAATTCCACTTAGTGTTTAATCAAGGATGCTTATGATTATCATCACTGCTATCAGTGTTTAGTTCCCTTGTGTTAAAGCTGACGTTCCACTTAGTGTTTAGCCGAGGATGCTTATGATTATCATCACTGCTATCAGTGTTTAGTTCCCTTGTGTTAAAGTTGAAATTCCACTTAGTGCATAATCAAGGATGCTTATGATTATCATCAATGCTATCAGTATTTAGTTCCCTTGTGTGAACGTTGACGATCCACTTAGTGTACATTCAAGGATGCTTATAATTGTCATCACTGCTATCAGTGTTTACTTCCCTTGTGTTAAAGTTGACATTCCACTTAGAGTTTAGTCGAGGATGCTTATGGTTATCATCACTGCTATCAGTGTTTCGTTCCCTTGTGTTAAAGTTGACGTTCCACTTAGTGTTTAGTCGAGGATGCTTATGGTTATCATCACTGCTATCAGTGTTTAGTTCCCTTGTTTTAAAGTTGACATTCCACTTAGTGTTTAGTCGAGGATGCTTATGATTGTTAACACTGTTATCAATGTTTAGTTCCCTTCTGTGAATGTTGACGTTCCACTTAGTGTTTAGTCAAGGATGCTTATGATTATCATCACTGCTATCAGTGTTTAGTTCCCTTGTGTTTAAGTTGACATTCCACTTAGTGTACAGTCAAGGATGCTTATGATTATCATCACTGCTATCAGTGTTTAGTTCCCTTGTGTTTAAGTTGACATTCCACTTAGTGTTTAGTCAAGGATGCTTATGATTATCATCACTGCTATCAGTGTTTAGTTCCCGTGTGTTAAAGTTGACATTACACTTAGTGTTTAGTCGAGGATGCTTATGATTATCATCACTCCTATCAGTGTTTACTTCCCTTGTGTGAACATTGACATTCCACTTAGTGTATAGTAAAGGATGCTTATGATTATCATCACTGCTATCAGTGTTTAGTTCCCTTGTGCTAAAGTTGACGTTCCACTTAGTGTTTAGTCGAGGATGCTTATGGTTATCATCACTGCTATCAGTGTTTAGTTCCCTTGTGTTAAAGTTGACATTCCACTTAGTGTTTAGTCGAGGATGCTTATGATTATCATCACTGCTATCAGTGTTTACTTCCTTTGTGTGAACATTCACATTCCACTTAGTGTATAATCAAGGATGCTTATGATTATCATCACTGCTATCAGTGTTTAGTTCCCTTGTGCTAAAGTTGATGTTCCACTTAGTGTTTAGTCGAGGATGCTTATGATTATCATCACTGCTAACAGTGTTTACTTCCTTTGTGTGAACATTGACATTCCACTTAGTGTATAGTTAAGGATGCTTATGATTATCATCAATGCTATCAGTATTTAGTTCCCTTGTGTGAACGTTGACGATCCACTTAGTGTACATTCAAGGATGCTTATAATTGTCATCACTGCTATCAGTGTTTACTTCCCTTGTGTTAAAGTTGACATTCCACTTAGTGTTTAGTCGAGGATGCTTATGGTTATCATCACTGCTATCAGTGTTTCGTTCCCTTGTGTTAAAGTTGACGTTCCACTTAGTGTTTCGTCGAGGATGCTTATGGTTATCATCACTGCTATCAGTGTTTAGTTCCCTTGTTTTAAAGTTGACATTCCACTTAGTCTTTAGTCGAGGATGCTTATGATTGTCAACACTGTTATCAATGTTTAGTTCCCTTCTGTGAATGTTGACGTTCCACTTAGTGTACAGTCAAGGATGCTTATGATTATCATCACTGCTATCAGGGTTTAGTTCCCTTGTGTTTAAGTTGACATTCCACTTAGTGTTTAGTCAAGGATGCTTATGATTATCATCACTGCTATCAGTGTTTAGTTCCAGTGTGTTAAAGTTGACATTACACTTAGTGTTTAGTTGAGGATGCTTATGATTATCATCACTGCTATCAGTGTTTAGTTCCCTTGTGTGAACGTTGACGTTCCACTTAGTGTTTAGTCGAGGATGCTTTTGATTATCATCACTGTTATCAGTGTTTAGTTCCCTTGTGCTAAAGTTGATGTTCCACTTAGTGTTTAGTCGAGGATGCTTTTGATTATCATCACTGCTATCAGTGTTTAGTTCCCTTGTGTTAAAGTTGACATTCCACTTAGCGTTTATTCGAGGATGCTTATGATTATCATCACTGCTATCAGTGTTTAGTTCCCTTGTGTTAAAGTTGACATTCCACTTAGTGTTTATTCGAGGATGCTTATGATTATCATCACTGCTATCAGTGTTTAGTTCCCTTGTGTTAAAGTTGACATTCCACTTAGTGTTTAGTCGAGGATGCTTATGATTATCATCACTGCTATCAGTGTTTAGTTCCTTTGTGTTAAAGTTGACGTTCCATTTAGTGTTTAGTCGAGAATGCTTATGATTATCATCACTGCTATCAGTGTTTAGTTCCCTTGTGTGAACGTTGACGTTCCACTTAGTGTTTAGTCGAGGATGCTTATGATTATCATCACTGCTATCAGTGTTTAGTTCACTTGTGTTAAAGTTGATGTTCCACTTAGTGTTTAGTCGAGGATGCTTATGATTATCATCCCTGCTATCAGTGTTTAGTTCCCTTGTGTTCAAGTTGATGTTCCACTTAGCGTTTAGTCGAGGAAGCTTATGATTATCATCACTGCTATCAGTGTTTATTTCCCTTGTGTTAAAGTTGACGTTCCACTTAGTGTGTAGTCAAGGATGCTTATGATTAACATCACTGCTATCAGTGTTTAGTTCCCTAATGTTAAAGTTGATGGTCTACTTAGTGTATAGTCGAGGATGCTTATGATTATCATCACTGCTATCAGTGTTTAGTTCCCGTGTGTTAAAGTTGACGTTCCACTTAGTGTTTAGTCGAGGATGCTTATGATTATCATCACTGCTATCAGTGTTTAGTTCCCTTGTGAGAAAGTTGATTTTACACTTAGTGATTAGTTGAGGATGCTTATGATTATCATCACTGCTATCAGTGTTTAGTTCCCTTGTGTTAAAGTTGACATTCCACTTAGTGTTTAGTCGAGGATGCTTATGATTATCATCACTGCTATCAGTGTTTAGTTCCCTTGTGTTAAAGTTGACGTTCCACTTAGTGTTTAGTCGTGGATGCTTATGATTATCATCACTGCTATCAGGGTTTAGTTCCCTTGTGTTAAAGTTGACATTCCACTTAGTGTTTAGTCGAGGATGCTTATGATTATCATCACTGCTATCAGTGTTTAGTTCCCTTGTGTTAAAGTTGACATTCCACTTAGTGTTTAGTCGAGGAGGCTTATGATTATCATCACTGCTATCAGTGTTTAGTTCCCTTGTGTGAACGTTGACGTTCCACTTAGTGTTTAGTCAAGGATGTTTGTGATTATCATCACTGCTAACAGTGTTTAGTTCCCTTGTGTTAAAGTTGATGTTCCACTTAGTGTTTAGTCAAGGATGTTTGTGATTATCATCACTGCTAACAGTGTTTAGTTCGCTTGTGTTAAAGTTGATGTTCCACTTAGTGTTTAGTCGAGGATGTTTATGATTATCATCACTGCTGTCAGTGTTTAGTTCCATTGTGTTAAAGTTGACATTCCACTTAGTGTTTATTCGAGGATGCTTATGATTATCATCACTGCTATCAGTGTTTAGTTCCCTTGTGTTAAAGCTGACATTCCACTTAGTGTTTAGTCGAGGATGCTTATGAGTATCATAACTGCTATCAGTGTTTATTTCCCTTGTGTTAAAGTTGACGTTCCACTTAGTGTTTAGTCGAGGATGCTTATGATTATCATCACTGCTATCAGTGTTTAGTTCCCTTGTGTGAACATTGATGTTCCACTTAGTGTACAGTCAAGGATGCTTATGATTATCATCACTGCTATCAGTGTTTAGTTCCCTTGTGTTAAAGTTAACGTTCCACTTAGTGTTTAGTCGAGGATGTTTATGATTATCATCAGTGCTAACAGTGTTTAGTTCCCTTGTGTTAAAGTTAACGTTCCACTTAGTGTTTAGTCGAGGATGCTTATGATTATCATCACTGCTATCAGTGTTTAGTTCCCTTGTGTTAAAGTTGACGTTCCCCTTAGTGTGTAGTCGAGGATGCTTATGATTATCATCACTGCTGTCAGAGTTTAGTTCGCTTGTGTTAAAGTTCATGTTCCACTTAGTGTTTAGTCGAGGATGCTTATGATGATCGTCACTGCTATCAGTGTTTAGTTCACTTGTGTTAAAGTTGATGTTCCCCTTAGTGTTTAGTCGAGGATGCTTATGATTATCATCACTGCTATCAGGGTTTAGTTCCCTTGTGTTAAAGTTGACATTCCACTTAGTGTTTAGTCGAGGATGCTTATGATTATCATCACTGCTATCAATGTTTAGTTCCCTTGTGTTAAAGTTGACGTTCCACTTAGTGTTTAGTCGAGGAGGCTTATGATTATCATCACTGCTATCAGTGTTTAGTTCCCTTGTGTGAACGTTGACGTTCCACTTAGTGTTTAATCGAGGATGCTTATGATTATCATCACTGCTATCAGTGTTTAGTTCCCTTGTGTTAAAGTTGATGTTCCACTTAGTGTTTAGTCAAGGATGTTTGTGATTATCATCACTGCTAACAGTGTTTAGTTCCCTTGTGTTAAAGTTGATGTTCCACTTAGTGTTTAGTCGAGGATGTTTATGATTATCATCACTGCTGTCAGTGTTTAGTTCCCTTGTGTTAAAGCTGACATTCCACTTAGTGTTTATTCGAGGATGCTTATGATTATCATCACTGCTATCAGTGTTTAGTTCCCTTGTGTTAAAGCTGACATTCCACTTAGTGTTTAGTCGAGGATGCTTATGATTATCATCACTGCTATCAGTGTTTAGTTCCCTTGTGTGAACGTTGATGTTCCACTTAGTGTACAGTCAAGGATGCTTATGATTATCATCACTGCTATCAGTGTTTAGTTCCCTTGTGTTCAAGTTAACGTTCCACTTAGTGTTTAGTCGAGGATGTTTATGATTATCATCACTGCTAACAGTGTTTAGTTCCCTTGTGTTAAAGTTAATGTTCCACTTAGTGTTTAGTTGAGGATGCTTATGATTATCATCACTGCTATCAGTGTTTAGTTCCCTTGTGTTAAAGTTGACATTCCACTTAGTGTATAGTCGAGGATGCTTATGATTATCATCACTGCTATCAGTGTTTAGTTCCCTTATGTTAAAGTTGACGTTCCACTTAGAGTTTATTCGAGGATGTTTATGATTTTCATCACTGCTATCAGTGTTTAGTTCCCTTGTGTTAAAGTTGACGTTCCACTTAGAGTTTATTCGAGGATGTTTATGATTTTCATCACTGCTATCAGTGTTTAGTTCCCTTGTGTTAAAGTTGACGTTCCACTTAGTGTTTAGTGGATGATGCTTATGATTATCGTCACTGCTATCAGTGTTTAATTCCCTTGTGTTAAAATTGACATTCCACTTAGTGTATAATCAAGGATGTTTATGATTATCATCACTGCTATCAGTGTTTAGTTCCCTTGTGTTAAAGTTGACATTCCACTTAGTGTTTAGTCGAGGATGCTTATGATTATCATCACTGCTATCAGTGTTTAGTTCCCTTTTGTTAAAGTTGACGTTCCACTTAGTGTTTAGTCGAGGATGTTTATGATTATCATAACTGCTATCAGTGTTTAGTTCCCTTGTGTTAAAGCTGACATTCCACTTAGTGTTTAGTTGAGGATGCTTATGATTATCATCACTGCTATCAGTGTTTAGTTCCCTTGTGTGAACGTTGACGTTCCACTTAGTGTATAGTCGAGGATGCTTATGATTATCATCACTGCTATCAGTGTTTAGTTCCCTTGTGTTAAAGTTGACGTTCCACTTAGTGTTTAGTCGAGGATGCTTATGGTTATCATCACTGCTATCAGTGTTTAGTTCCCGTGTGTTAAAGTTGACATTCCACTTATTGTTTAGTCGAGGATGCTTATCATTATCATCACTGCTATCAGTGTTTAGTTCGCTTGTGTTAAAGTTGATGTTCCCCTTAGTGTTTAGTCGAGGATACTTATGATTATCATCACTGCTATCAGTGTTTAGTTCGCTTGTGTTAAAGTTGATGTTCCCCTTAGTGTTTAGTCGAGGATGCTTATGATTATCATCACTGCTATCAGAGTTTAGTTCGCTTGTGTTAAAGTTGATGTTCCCCTTAGTGTTTAGTCGAGGATGCTTATGATTATCATGACTGCTATCAGTGTTTAGTTCCCTTGTGTTAAAGCTGACATTCCACTTAGTGTTTAGTCGAGGATGCTTATGATTATCATCACTGCTATAAGTGTTTAGTTTCCTTGTGTTAAAGTTGACGTTCCACTTAGAGTTTATTCGAAGATGTTTATGATTATCATCACTGCTATCAGTGTTTAGTTCCCTTGTGTTAAAGTTGACGTTCCACTTAGTATTTAGTCGAGGATGCTTATGGTTATCATCACTGCTATCAGTGTTTAGTTCCCTTGTGTTAAAGTTGACATTCCACTTAGTGTTTAGTCGAGGATGCTTATGATTATCATCACTGCTATCAGTGTTTAGTTCCCTTGTGTTAAAGTTGATGTTCCACTTAGTGTTTAGTCGAGGATGCTTATGATTATCATCACTGCTATCAGTGTTTAGTTCCCTTGTGTTAAAGCTGACGTTCCACTTAGTGTTTAGTCGAGGATGCTTATGATTATCTTCACTGCTATCAGTGTTTAGTTCCCTTGTGTGAACGTTGACGTTCCACTTAGTGTATAGTCGAGGATGCTTATGATTATCATCACTGCTATCAGTGTTTAGTTCCCTTTTGTTAAAGTTGACATTCCACTTAGTGTTTAGTCGAGGATGCTTATGATTATCATCACTGCTATCAGTGTTTAGTTCCCTTGTGTTAAAGCTGACGTTCCACTTAGTGTTTAGTCGAGGATGCTTATGATTATCATCACTGCTATCAGTGTTTAGTTCGCTTGGGTTAAAGTTGATGTTCCCCTTAGTGTTTAGTCGAGGATGCTTATCATTATCATCACTGCTATCAGTGTTTAGTTTCCTTGTGTTAAAGTTGACATTCCACTTAGTGTTTAGTCGAGGATGCTTATGATTATCATCACTGCTATCAGTGTTTAGTTCCCTTGTGTTAAAGTTGACATTCCACTTAGTGTACAGTCGAGGATGCTTACGATTATCATCACTGCTATCAGTGTTTACTTCCCTTGTGTTAAAGTTGACATTCCACTTAGTGTACAGTCGAGGATGCTTATGATTGTCATCACTGCTATCAGTGTTTAGTTACCTTTTGTGAACATTGACATTCCACTTAGTGTATAGTCAAGGATGCTTATGATTATCATCACTGCTATCAGTGTTTAGTTCGCTTGTGTTAAAGTTGATGTTCCCCTTAGTGTTTAGTCGAGGATGCTTATGATTATCATCACTGCTATCAGAGTTTAGTTCGCTTGTGTTAAAGTTGATGTTCCCCTTAGTGTTTAGTCGAGGATGCTTATGATTATCATGACTGCTATCAGTGTTTAGTTCCCTTGTGTTAAAGCTGACATTCCACTTAGTGTTTAGTCGAGGATGCTTATGATTATCATCACTGCTATAAGTGTTTAGTTTCCTTGTGTTAAAGTTGACGTTCCACTTAGAGTTTATTCGAAGATGTTTATGATTATCATCACTGCTATCAGTGTTTAGTTCCCTTGTGTTAAAGTTGACGTTCCACTTAGTATTTAGTCGAGGATGCTTATGGTTATCATCACTGCTATCAGTGTTTAGTTCCCTTGTGTTAAAGTTGACATTCCACTTAGTGTATAGTCGAGGATGCTTATGATTATCATCACTGCTATCAGTGTTTAGTTCCCTTGTGTTAAAGTTGATGTTCCACTTAGTGTTTAGTCGAGGATGCTTATGATTATCATCACTGCTATCAGTGTTTAGTTCCCTTGTGTTAAAGCTGACGTTCCACTTAGTGTTTAGTCGAGGATGCTTATGATTATCTTCACTGCTATCAGTGTTTAGTTCCCTTGTGTGAACGTTGACGTTCCACTTAGTGTATAGTCGAGGATGCTTATGATTATCATCACTGCTATCAGTGTTTAGTTCCCTTTTATTAAAGTTGACATTCCACTTAGTGTTTAGTCGAGGATGCTTATGATTATCATCACTGCTATCAGTGTTTAGTTCCCTTGTGTTAAAGCTGACGTTCCACTTAGTGTTTAGTCGAGGATGCTTATGATTATCATCACTGCTATCAGTGTTTAGTTCGCTTGGGTTAAAGTTGATGTTCCCCTTAGTGTTTAGTCGAGGATGCTTATCATTATCATCACTGCTATCAGTGTTTAGTTTCCTTGTGTTAAAGTTGACATTCCACTTAGTGTACAGTCGAGGATGCTTATGATTATCATCACTGCTATCAGTGTTTAGTTCCCTTGTGTTAAAGTTGACATTCCACTTAGTGTACAGTCGAGGATGCTTACGATTATCATCACTGCTATCAGTGTTTAGTTCCCTTGTGTTAAAGTTGACATTCCACTTAGTGTACAGTCGAGGATGCTTATGATTGTCATCACTGCTATCAGTGTTTAGTTACCTTTTGTGAACATTGACATTCCACTTAGTGTATAGTCAAGGATGCTTATGATTATCATCACTGCTGTCAGTGTTTAGTTCCCTTGTGTTAAACTTGATGTTCCACTTAGTGTTTAGTCGAGGATTCTTATGATTATTATCAATGCTATCAGTGTTTAGTTCCCTTGTGTTAAAGTTGATGTTCCACGTAGCGTTTAGTCGAGGATGCTTATGGTTATCATCCCTGCGATCAGTGTTTAGTTCGCTTGTGTAAAAGTTGATGTTCCCCTTAGTGTTTAGTCGAGGATGCTTATGATTATCATCACTGCTATCAGTGTTTAGTTCCCTTGTGTTAAAGTTGACATTCCACTTAGGGTTTAGTCGAGGATGCTTATGATTATCATCACTGCTATCAGTGTTTAGTTCCCTTGTGTGAACGTTGACATTCCACTTAGTGTACAGTCAAGGATGCTTATGATTATCATCACTGCTATCAGTGTTTAGTTCCCTTGTGTTAAAGTTGACATTCCACTTAGTGTTTAGTCGAGGATGCTTATGATTATCATCACTGCTATCAGTGTTTGGTTCCCTTGTGTTAAAGCTAATGTTCCACTTAGTGTTTAGTCGAGGATTCTTATGATTATCATCACTGCAATCAGTATTTAGTTCCCTTGTGTTAAAGCTGACGTTCCACTTAGTGTACAGTCAAGGATGCTTATGATTATCATCACTGCTATCAGTGTTTAGTTCCCTTTTGTTAAAGTTGACATTCCACTTAGTGTTTAGTCGAGGATGCTTATGATTATCATCACTGCTATCAGTGTTTAGTTCCCTTGTGTGAACGTTGAAGATCCACTTAGTGTTTAGTCGAGGATGGTTATGATTATCATCACTGCAATCAGTGTTTAGTTCCCTTGTGTTAAAGTTGAAATTCCACTTAGTGTTTAGTCGAGGATGCTTATGGTTATCATCAATGCTATCAGTGTTTAGTTCCCTTGTGTTAAAGTTGAAATTCCACTTAGTGTTTAGTCGAGGATGCTTATGATTATCATCACTGCTATCAGTGTTTAGTTCCCTTGTGTTAAAGTTGATTTTCCACTTAGTGTTTAGTCGAGGATGCCTATGATTATCATCACTGCTATCAGTGTTTAGTTCCCTTGTGTTAACGTTGACATTCCACTTAGTGTATAGTCAAGGATGCTTATGATTATCATCACTGCTATCAGTGTTTAGTTTCCTTGTGTTAAAGTTGATGTTCCACTTAGTGTTTAGTCGAGGATTCTTATGATTATTATCAATGCTATCAGTGTTTAGTTCCCTTGTGTTAAAGTTGACATTCCACTTATTGTATAATCAAGGATGCTTATGATTATCATCACTGCTATCAGTGTTTTGTTCCCTTGTGTTAAAGTTGATGTTCCACTTAGCGTTTAGTCGAGGATGCTTATGGTTATCATCCCTGCTATCAGTGTTTAGTTCCCTTGTGAGAAAGTTGATTTTACACTTAGTGTTTAGTTGAGGATGCTTATGATTATCATCACTGCTATCAGTGTTTAGTTCCCTTGTGTTAAAGTTGACGTTCCACTTAGAGTTTATTCGAGGATGTTTATGATTTTCATCACTGCTATCAGTGTTTAGTTCCCTTGTGTTAAAGTTGACGTTCCACTTAGTGTTTAGTCGAGGATGTTTATGATTATCATCACTGCTATCAGTGTTTAGTTCCCTTGTGTTAAAGTTGACGTTCCACTTAGTGTTTAGTGGAGGATGCTTATGATTATCGTCACTGCTATCAGTGTTTAATTCCCTTGTGTTAAAGTTGACATTCCACTTAGTGTATAATCAAGGATGTTTATGATTATCATCACTGCTATCAGTGTTTAGTTCCCTTGTGTTAAAGTTGACATTCCACTTAGTGTTTAGTCGAGGATGCTTATGATTATCATCACTGCTATCAGTGTTTAGTTCCCTTGTGTTAAAGCTGTCGTTCCACTTAGTGTTTAGTCGAGGATGCTTATGATTATCATAACTGCTATCAGTGTTTAGTTCCCTTGTGTTAAAGCTGACATTCCACTTAGTGTTTAGTTGAGGATGCTTATGATTATCATCACTGCTATCAGTGTTTAGTTCCCTTGTGTTAAAGCTGACGTTCCACTTAGTGTTTAGTCGAGGATGCTTATGATTATCATCACTGCTATCAGTGTTTAGTTCCCTTTTGTTAAAGTTGACATTCCACTTAGTGTTTAGTCGAGGATGCTTATGATTATCATCACTGCTATCAGTGTTTAGTTCCCTTGTGTTAAAGTTGACATTCCACTTATTGTTTAGTCGAGGATGCTTATGATTATCATCACTGCTATCAGTGTTTAGTTCCCTTGTGTTAAAGTTGATGTTCCACTTAGTGTTTAGTTGAGGATGCTTATGATTATCATCACTGCTATCAGTGTTTAGTTCCTTGTGTTAAAGTTGATGTTCCACTTAGTGTTTAGTCGAGGATGCTTATGATTATCATCACTGCTATCAGTGTTTAGTTCCCTTGTGTTAAAGTTGACATTCCACTTAGTGTTTAGTCGAGGATGCTTATGATTATCATCACTGCTATCAGTGTTTAGTTCCCTTGTGTTAAAGTTGACATTCCACTTAGTGTTTAGTCGAGGATGCTTATGATTATCATCACTGCTATCAGTGTTTAGTTCCTTGTGTTAAAGTTGATGTTCCACTTAGTGTTTAGTCGAGGATGCTTATGATTATCATCACTGCTATCAGTGTTTAGTTCCCTTGTGTTAAAGTTGACATTCCACTTAGTGTTTAGTCGAGGATGCTTATGATTATCATCACTGCTATCAGTGTTTAGTTCCTTGTGTTAAAGTTGACGTTCCACTTAGTGTTTAGTCGAGGATGCTTATGATTATCATCACTGCTATCAGTGTTTGGTTCCCTTGTGTTAAAGTTGACGTTCCACTTAGTGTTTAGTCGAGGATGCTTATGATTATCATCACTGCTATCAGTGTTTAGTTCCCTTGTGTTAAAGTTGACATTCCACTTAGTGTTTAGTCGAGGATGGTTATGATTATCATCACTGCTATCAGTGTTTAGTTCCCTTGTGTTAAAGTTGACATTCCACTTAGTGCTTAGTCGAGGATGGTTATGATTATCATCACTGCTATCAGTGTTTAGTTCCCTTGTGTTAAAGTTGACATTCCACTTAGTGTTTAGGCGAGGGTGCTTATGATTATCATCACTGCTATCTGTGTTTAGTTCCCTTGTGTTAAAGTTCACGTTCCACTTAGTGTTTAGTCGAGGATGCTTATGATTATCATCACTGCTATCAGTGTTTAGTTCCCTTGTGTTAAAGTTGACGTTCCACTTAGTGTTTAGGCGAGGATGCTTATGATTATCATCACTGCTATCAGGGTTTAGTTCCCTTGTGTTAAAGTTGACATTCCACTTAGTGTATAGTCGAGGATGCTTATGATTATCATCACTGCTATCAGTGTTTAGTTCCCTTATGTTAAAGTTGACGTTCCACTTAGTGTTTAGTCGAGGAGGCTTATGATTATCATCACTGCTATCAGTGTTTAGTTCCCTTGTGTTAAAGTTGATGTTCCACTTAGTGTTTAGTCGAGGATGCTTATGATTATCATCACTGCTATCAGTGTTTAGTTCCCTTGTGTTAAAGTTGACATTCCACTTAGTGTTTAGTCGAGGATGCTTGTGATTATAATCACTACTATCAGTGTTTAGTTCCCTTGTGTTAAAGTTGACATTCCACTTAGTGTTTAGTCGAGGATGCTTATGATTATCATCACTGCTATCAGTGTTTAGTTCCCTTGTGTTAAAGTTGACATTCCACTTAGTGTTTAGTCGAGGATGCTTATGATTATCATCACTGCTATCAGTGTTTAGTTCCCTTGTGTTAAAGTTGACATTCCACTTAGTGTTTAGTCGAGGATGCTTATGATTATCATCACTGCTATCAGTGTTTAGTTCCCTTGTGTTAAAGTTGATGTTCCACTTAGTGTTTAGTCGAGGATGCTTATGATTATCATCACTGCTATCAGTGTTTAGTTCCCTTGTGTTAAAGTTGATGTTCCACTTAGTGTTTAGTCGAGGATGCTTATGATTATCATCACTGCTATCAGTGTTTAGTTCCCTTGTGTTAAAGTTGATGTTCCACTTAGTGTTTAGTCGAGGATGCTTATGATTATCATCACTGCTATCAGTGTTTAGTTCCCTTGTGTTAAAGTTGACATTCCACTTAGTGTTTAGTCGAGGATGCTTATGATTATCATCACTGCTATCAGTGTTTAGTTCCCTTGTGTTAAAGTTGACATTCCACTTAGTGTTTAGTCGAGGATGCTTATGATTATCATCACTGCTATCAGTGTTTAGTTCCCTTGTGTTAAAGTTGACATTCCACTTAGTGTTTAGTCGAGGATGCTTATGATTATCATCACTGCTATCAGTGTTTAGTTCCCTTGTGTTAAAGTTGATGTTCCACTTAGTGTTTAGTCGAGGACTCTTATGATTATCATCACTGCTATCAGTGTTTAGTTCCCTTGTGTTAAAGTTGACGTTCCACTTAGTGTTTAGTCGAGGATGCTTATGATTATCATCACTGCTATCAGTGTTTAGTTCCCTTGTGTTAAAGTTGACATTCCACTTAGTGTTTAGTCGAGGATGCTTATGATTATCATCACTGCTATCAGTGTTTAGTTCCCTTGTGTTAAAGTTGACATTCCACTTAGTGTTTAGTCGAGGATGCTTATGATTATCATCACTGCTATCAGTGTTTAGTTCCCTTGTGTTAAAGTTGACATTCCACTTAGTGTTTAGTCGAGGATGCTTATGATTATCATCACTGCTATCAGTGTTTAGTTCCCTTGAGTTAAAGTTGACATTCCACTTAGTGTTTAGTCGAGGATGCTTATGATTATCATCACTGCTATCAGTGTTTAGTTCCCTTGTGTTAAAGTTGACATTCCACTTAGTGTTTAGTCAAGGATGCTTATGATTATCATCACTGCTATCAGTGTTTAGTTCCCTTGTGTTAAAGCTGATGTTCCACTTAGTGTTTAGTCGAGGATGCTTATGATTATCATCACTGCTATCAGTGTTTAGTTCCCTTGTGTTAAAGTTGACATTCCACTTAGTGTTTAGTCGAGGATGCTTATGATTATCATCACTGCTATCAGTGTTTAGTTCCCTTGTGTTAAAGTTGACATTCCACTTAGTGTTTAGTCGAGGATGCTTATGGTTATCATCACTGCTATCAGTGTTTAGTTCCCTTGTGTTAAAGTTCACGTTCCACTTAGTGTTTAGTCGAGGATGCTTATGATTATCATCACTGCTATCAGTGTTTAGTTCCCTTGTGTTAAAATTGATGACATTCCACTTAGTGTTTAGTCGAGGATGCTTATGATTATCATCACTGCTATCAGTGTTTAGTTCCCTTGTGTTAAAGTTGACATTCCACTTAGTGTATAGTCGAGGATGCTTATGATTATCATCACTGCTATCAGTGTTTAGTTCCCTTATGTTAAAGTTGACATTCCACTTAGTGTTTAGTCGAGGATGCTTATGATTATCATCACTGCTATCAGTGTTTAGTTCCCTTGTGTTAAAGTTGACATTCCACTTAGTGTTTAGTCGAGGATGCTTATGATTATCATCACTGCTATCAGTGTTTAGTTCCCTTGTGTTAAAGTTGATGTTCCACTTAGTGTTTAGTCGAGGATGCTTATGATTATCATCACTGCTATCAGTGTTTAGTTCCCTTGTGTTAAAGTTGACATTCCACTTAGTGTTTAGTCGAGGATGCTTATGATTATCATCACTGCTATCAGTGTTTAGTTCCCTTGTGTTAAAGTTGACATTCCACTTAGTGTTTAGTCGAGGATGCTTATGATTATCATCACTGCTATCAGTGTTTAGTTCCCTTGTGTTAAAGTTGACATTCCACTTAGTGTTTAGTCGAGGATGCTTATGATTATCATCACTGCTATCAGTGTTTAGTTCCCTTGTGTTAAAGTTGACATTCCACTTAGTGTTTAGTCGAGGATGCTTATGATTATCATCACTGCTATCAGTGTTTAGTTCCCTTGTGTTAAAGTTGACATTCCACTTAGTGTTTAGTCGAGGATGCTTATGATTATCATCACTGCTATCAGCGTTTAGTTCCCTTGTGTTAAACTTGACATTCCACTTAGTGTTTAGTCGAGGCTGCTTATGATTATCATCACTGCCATCAGTGTTTAGTTCCCTTGTGTTAAAGTTGACATTCCACTTAGTGTTTAGTCGAGGATGCTTATGATTATCATCACTGCTATCAGTATTTAGTTCCCTTGTGTTAAAGTTGACATTCCACTTAGTGTTTAGTCGAGGATGCTTATGATTATCATCACTGCTATCAGTGTTTAGTTCCCTTGTGTTAAAGTTGACATTCCACTTAGTGTTTAGTCGAGGATGCTTATGATTATCATCACTGCTATCAGTGTTTAGTTCCCTTGTGTTAAAGTTGACATTCCACTTAGTGTTTAGTCGAGGATGCTTATGATTATCATCACTGCTATCAGTGTTTAGTTCCCTTGTGTTAAAGTTGATGTTCCACTTAGTGTTTAGTCGAGGATGCTTATGATTATCATCACTGCTATCAGTGTTTAGTTCCCTTGTGTTAAAGTTGACATTCCACTTAGTGTTTAGTCGAGGATGCTTATGATTATCATCACTGCTATCAGTGTTTAGTTCCCTTGTGTTAAAGTTGACATTCCACTTAGTGTTTAGTCGAGGATGCTTATGATTATCATCACTGCTATCAGTGTTTAGTTCCCTTGTGTTAAAGTTGACATTCCACTTAGTGTTTAGTCGAGGATGCTTATGATTATCATCACTGCTATCAGTGTTTAGTTCCCTTGTGTTAAAGTTGACATTCCACTTAGTGTTTAGTCGAGGATGCTTATGATTATCATCACTGCTATCAGTGTTTAGTTCCCTTGTGTTAAAGTTGACATTCCACTTAGTGTTTAGTCGAGGATGCTTATGATTATCATCACTGCTATCAGTGTTTAGTTCCCTTGTGTTAAAGTTGACATTCCACTTAGTGTTTAGTCGAGGATGCTTATGATTATCATCACTGCTATCAGTGTTTAGTTCCCTTGTGATAAAGTTGACATTCCACTTAGTGTTTAGTCGAGGATGCTTATGATTATCATCACTGCTATCAGTGTTTAGTTCCCTTGTGTTAAAGTTGACATTCCACTTAGTGTTTAGTCGAGGATGCTTATGATTATCATCACTGCTATCAGTGTTTAGTTCCCTTGTGTTAAAGTTGACATTCCACTTAGTGTTTAGTCGAGGATGCTTATGATTATCATCACTGCTATCAGTGTTTAGTTCCCTTGTGTTAAAGTTGACATTCCACTTAGTGTTTAGTCGAGGATGCTTATGATTATCATCACTGCTATCAGTGTTTAGTTCCCTTGTGTTAAAGTTGATGTTCCACTTAGTGTTTAGTCGAGGATGCTTATGATTATCATCACTGCTATCAGTGTTTAGTTCCCTTGTGTTAAAGTTGATGTTCCACTTAGTGTTTAGTCGAGGATGCTTATGATTATCATCACTGCTATCAGTGTTTAGTTCCCTTGTGTTAAAGTTGACATTCCACTTAGTGTTTAGTCGAGGATGCTTATGATTATCATCACTGCTATCAGTGTTTAGTTCCCTTGTGTTAAAGTTGACATTCCACTTAGTGTTTAGTCGAGGATGCTTATGATTATCATCACTGCTATCAGTGTTTAGTTCCCTTGTGTTAAAGTTGACATTCCACTTAGTGTTTAGTCGAGGATGCTTATGATTATCATCACTGCTATCAGTGTTTAGTTCCCTTGTGTTAAAGTTGACATTCCACTTAGTGTTTAGTCGAGGATGCTTATGATTATCATCACTGCTATCAGTGTTTAGTTCCCTTGTGTTAAAGTTGATGTTCCACTTAGTGTTTAGTCGAGGATGCTTATGATTATCATCACTGCTATCAGTGTTTAGTTCCCTTGTGTTAAAGTTGACATTCCACTTAGTGTTTAGTCGAGGATGCTTATGATTATCATCACTGCTATCAGTGTTTAGTTCCCTTGTGTTAAAGTTGACATTCCACTTAGTGTTTAGTCGAGGATGCTTATGATTATCATCACTGCTATCAGTGTTTAGTTCCCTTGTGTTAAAGTTGACATTCCACTTAGTGTTTAGTCGAGGATGCTTATGATTATCATCACTGCTATCAGTGTTTAGTTCCCTTGTGTTAAAGTTGACATTCCACTTAGTGTTTAGTCGAGGATGCTTATGATTATCATCACTGCTATCAGTGTTTAGTTCCCTTGTGTTAAAGTTGACATTCCACTTAGTGTTTAGTCGAGGATGCTTATGATTATCATCACTGCTATCAGTGTTTAGTTCCCTTGTGTTAAAGTTGACGTTCCACTTAGTGTTTAGTCGAGGATGCTTATGATTATCATCACTGCTATCAGTGTTTAGTTCCCTTGTGTTAAAGTTGACATTCCACTTAGTGTTTAGTCGAGGATGCTTATGATTATCATCACTGCTATCAGTGTTTAGTTCCCTTGTGTTAAAGTTGACATTCCACTTAGTGTTTAGTCGAGGATGCTTATGATTATCATCACTGCTATCAGTGTTTAGTTCCCTTGTGTTAAAGTTGACATTCCACTTAGTGTTTAGTCGAGGATGCTTATGATTATCATCACTGCTATCAGTGTTTAGTTCCCTTGTGTTAAAGTTGACATTCCACTTAGTGTTTAGTCGAGGATGCTTATGATTATCATCACTGCTATCAGTGTTTAGTTCCCTTGTGTTAAAGTTGACATTCCACTTAGTGTTTAGTCGAGGATGCTTATGATTATCATCACTGCTATCAGTGTTTAGTTCCCTTGTGTTAAAGTTGACATTCCACTTAGTGTTTAGTCGAGGATGCTTATGATTATCATCACTGCTATCAGTGTTTAGTTCCCTTGTGTTAAAGTTGATGTTCCACTTAGTGTTTAGTCGAGGATGCTTATGATTATCATCACTGCTATCAGTGTTTAGTTCCTTGTGTTAAAGTTGATGTTCCACTTAGTGTTTAGTCGAGGATGCTTATGATTATCATCACTGCTATCAGTGTTTAGTTCCCTTGTGTTAAAGTTGATGTTCCACTTAGTGTTTAGTCGAGGATGCTTATGATTATCATCACTGCTATCAGTGTTTAGTTCCCTTGTGTTAAAGTTGACATTCCACTTAGTGTTTAGTCGAGGATGCTTATGATTATCATCACTGCTATCAGTGTTTAGTTCCCTTGTGTTAAAGTTGACATTCCACTTAGTGTTTAGTCGAGGATGCTTATGATTATCATCACTGCTATCAGTGTTTAGTTCCCTTGTGTTAAAGCTGACATTCCACTTAGTGTTTAGTCGAGGATGCTTATGATTATCATCACTGCTATCAGTGTTTAGTTCGCTTGTGTTAAAGTTGACGTTCCACTTAGTGTTTAGTCGAGGATGCTTATGATTATCATCACTGCTATCAGTGTTTACTTCCCTTGTGTTAAAGTTGACATTCCACTTAGTGTTTAGTCGAGGATGCTTATGATTATCATCACTGCTATCAGTGTTTAGTTCGCTTGTGTTAAAGTTGATGTTCCCCTTAGTGTTTAGTCGAGGATGCTTATGATTATCATCACTGCTAACAGTGTTTAGTACCCTTGTGTTAAAGTTGATGTTCCACTTAGTGTTTAGTCGAGGATGCTTATGATTATCATCACTGCTATCAGTGTTTAGTTCCCTTGTGTTAAAGTTGACATTCCACTTAGTGTTTAGTCGAGGATGCTTATGATTATCATCACTGCTATCAGTGTTTAGTTTCCTTGTGTTAAAGTTGACATTCCACTTAGTGTACAGTCGAGGATGCTTATGGTTATCATCACTGCTATCAGTGTTTAGTTCCCTTGCGTTAAAGTTGACATTCCACTTAGTGTTTAGTCGAGGATGCTTATGATTATCATCACTGCTATCAGTGTTTAGTTCCCTTTTGTTAAAGTTGACATTCCACTTAGTGTTTAGTCGAGGATGCTTATGATTATCATCACTGCTATCAGTGTTTAGTTCCCTTGTGTTAAAGTTGACATTCCACTTAGTGTTTAGTCGAGGATGCTTATGATTATCATCACTGCTATCAGTGTTTAGTTCCCTTGTGTTAAAGTTGATGTTCCACTTAGTGTTTAGTCGAGGATGCTTATGATTATCATCACTGCTATCAGTGTTTAGTTCCCTTGTGTTAAAGTTGACATTCCACTTAGTGTTTAGTCGAGGATGCTTATGATTATCATCACTGCTATCAGTGTTTAGTTCCCTTGTGTTAAAGTTGACATTCCACTTAGTGTTTAGTCGAGGATGCTTATGATTATCATCACTGCTATCAGTGTTTAGTTCCCTTGTGTTAAAGTTGACATTCCACTTAGTGTTTAGTCGAGGATGCTTATGATTATCATCACTGCTATCAGTGTTTAGTTCCCTTGTGTTAAAGTTGACATTCCACTTAGTGTTTAGTCAAGGATGCTTATGATTATCATCACTGCTATCAGTGTTTAGTTCCCTTGTGTTAAAGTTGACATTCCACTTAGTGTTTAGTCGAGGATGCTTATGATTATCATCACTGCTATCAGTGTTTAGTTCCCTTGTGTTAAAGTTGACGTTCCACTTAGTGTTTAGTCGAGGATGCTTATGATTATCATCACTGCTATCAGTGTTTAGTTCCCTTGTGTTAAAGTTGACATTCCACTTAGTGTTTAGTCGAGGATGCTTATGATTATCATCACTGCTATCAGTGTTTAGTTCCCTTGTGTTAAAGTTGACATTCCACTTAGTGTTTAGTCGAGGATGCTTATGATTATCATCACTGCTATCAGTGTTTAGTTCCCTTGTGTTAAAGTTGACATTCCACTTAGTGTTTAGTCGAGGATGCTTATGATTATCATCACTGCTATCAGTGTTTAGTTCCCTTGTGTTAAAGTTGACATTCCACTTAGTGTTTAGTCGAGGATGCTTATGATTATCATCACTGCTATCAGTGTTTAGTTCCCTTGTGTTAAAGTTGACATTCCACTTAGTGTTTAGTCGAGGATGCTTATGATTATCATCACTGCTATCAGTGTTTAGTTCCCTTGTGTTAAAGTTGATGTTCCACTTAGTGTTTAGTCGAGGATGCTTATGATTATCATCACTGCTATCAGTGTTTAGTTCCCTTGTGTTAAAGTTGACATTCCACTTAGTGTTTAGTCGAGGATGCTTATGATTATCATCACTGCTATCAGTGTTTAGTTCCCTTGTGTTAAAGTTGACATTCCACTTAGTGTTTAGTCGAGGATGCTTATGATTATCATCACTGCTATCAGTGTTTAGTTCCCTTGTGTTAAAGTTGACATTCCACTTAGTGTTTAGTCGAGGATGCTTATGATTATCATCACTGCTATCAGTGTTTAGTTCCTTGTGTTAAAGTTGATGTTCCACTTAGTGTTTAGTCGAGGATGCTTATGATTATCATCACTGCTATCAGTGTTTAGTTCCCTTGTGTTAAAGTTGACATTCCACTTAGTGTTTAGTCGAGGATGCTTATGATTATCATCACTGCTATCAGTGTTTAGTTCCCTTGTGTTAAAGTTGATGTTCCACTTAGTGTTTAGTCGAGGAGGCTTATGATTATCATCACTGCTATCAGTGTTTAGTTCCCTTGTGTTAAAGTTGACATTCCACTTAGTGTTTAGTCGAGGATGCTTATGATTATCATCACTGCTATCAGTGTTTAGTTCCCTTGTGTTAAAGTTGACATTCCACTTAGTGTTTAGTCGAGGATGCTTATGATTATCATCACTGCTATCAGTGTTTAGTTCCCTTGTGTTAAAGTTGACATTCCACTTAGTGTTTAGTCGAGGATGCTTATGATTATCATCACTGCTATCAGTGTTTAGTTCCCTTGTGTTAAAGTTGACATTCCACTTAGTGTTTAGTCGAGGATGCTTATGATTATCATCACTGCTATCAGTGTTTAGTTCCCTTGTGTTAAAGTTGACATTCCACTTAGTGTTTAGTCGAGGATGCTTATGATTATCATCACTGCTATCAGTGTTTAGTTCCCTTGTGTTAAAGTTGACATTCCACTTAGTGTTTAGTCGAGGATGCTTATGATTATCATCACTGCTATCAGTGTTTAGTTCCCTTGTGTTAAAGTTGACATTCCACTTAGTGTTTAGTCGAGGATGCTTATGATTATCATCACTTCTATCAGTGTTTAGTTCCCTTGTGTTAAAGTTGACGTTCCACTTAGTGTTTAGTCGAGGATGCTTGTGATTATCATCACTGCTATCAGTGTTTAGTTCCCTTGTGTTAGTGA
>NC_056738.1:178378956-178401456 GCF_019279795.1 Protopterus annectens
CAGTGTTTAGTTCCCTTGTGTTAAAGTTGACATTCCACTTAGTGTTTAGTCGAGGATGCTTATGATTATCATCACTGCTATCAGTGTTTAGTTCCCTTGTGTTAAAGTTGATGTTCCACTTAGTGTTTAGTCGAGGATGCTTATGATTATCATCACTGCTATCAGTGTTTAGTTCCCTTGTGTTAAAGCTGACGCTCCACTTAGTGTTTAGTCGAGGATGCTTATGATTATCTTCACTGCTATCAGTGTTTAGTTCCCTTGTGTGAACGTTGACGCTCCACTTAGTGTATAGTCGAGGATGCTTATGATTATCATCACTGCTATCAGTGTTTAGTTCCCTTTTATTAAAGTTGACATTCCACTTAGTGTTTAGTCGAGGATGCTTATGATTATCATCACTGCTATCAGTGTTTAGTTCCCTTGTGTTAAAGCTGACGTTCCACTTAGTGTTTAGTCGAGGATGCTTATGATTATCATCACTGCTATCAGTGTTTAGTTCGCTTGGGTTAAAGTTGATGTTCCCCTTAGTGTTTAGTCGAGGATGCTTATCATTATCATCACTGCTATCAGTGTTTAGTTTCCTTGTGTTAAAGTTGACATTCCACTTAGTGTACAGTCGAGGATGCTTATGATTATCATCACTGCTATCAGTGTTTAGTTCCCTTGTGTTAAAGTTGACATTCCACTTAGTGTACAGTCGAGGATGCTTACGATTATCATCACTGCTATCAGTGTTTAGTTCCCTTGTGTTAAAGTTGACATTCCACTTAGTGTACAGTCGAGGATGCTTATGATTGTCATCACTGCTATCAGTGTTTAGTTACCTTTTGTGAACATTGACATTCCACTTAGTGTATAGTCAAGGATGCTTATGATTATCATCACTGCTGTCAGTGTTTAGTTCCCTTGTGTTAAACTTGATGTTCCACTTAGTGTTTAGTCGAGGATTCTTATGATTATTATCAATGCTATCAGTGTTTAGTTCCCTTGTGTTAAAGTTGATGTTCCCCTTAGTGTTTAGTCGAGGATGCTTATGATTATCATCACTGCTATCAGTGTTTAGTTCCCTTGTGATAAAGTTGACATTCCACTTAGGGTTTAGTCGAGGATGCTTATGATTATCATCACTGCTATCAGTGTTTAGTTCCCTTGTGTGAACGTTGACATTCCACTTAGTGTACAGTCAAGGATGCTTATGATTATCATCACTGCTATCAGTGTTTAGTTCCCTTGTGTTAAAGTTGACATTCCACTTAGTGTTTAGTCGAGGATGCTTATGATTATCATCACTGCTATCAGTGTTTGGTTCCCTTGTGTTAAAGCTAATGTTCCACTTAGTGTTTAGTCGAGGATTCTTATGATTATCATCACTGCAATCAGTATTTAGTTCCCTTGTGTTAAAGCTGACGTTCCACTTAGTGTACAGTCAAGGATGCTTATGATTATCATCACTGCTATCAGTGTTTAGCTCCCTTGTGTGAAGGTTGACGTTCCACTTAGTGTTTAGCCGAGGATGCTTATGATTATCATCACTGCTATCAGTGTTTAGTTCCCTTGTGTGAACGTTGAAGATCCACTTAGTGTTTAGTCGAGGATGGTTATGATTATCATCACTGCAATCAGTGTTTAGTTCCCTTGTGTTAAAGTTGAAATTCCACTTAGTGTTTAGTCGAGGATGCTTATGGTTATCATCAATGCTATCAGTGTTTAGTTCCCTTGTGTTAAAGTTGAAATTCCACTTAGTGTTTAGTCGAGGATGCTTATGATTATCATCACTGCTATCAGTGTTTAGTTCCCTTGTGTTAAAGTTGATTTTCCACTTAGCATTTAGTCGAGGATGCCTATGATTATCATCACTGCTATCAGTGTTTAGTTCCCTTGTGTGAACGTTGACATTCCACTTAGTGTATAGTCAAGGATGCTTATGATTATCATCACTGCTGTCAGTGTTTAGTTTCCTTGTGTTAAAGTTGATGTTCCACTTAGTGTTTAGTCGAGGATTCTTATGATTATTATCAATGCTATCAGTGTTTAGTTCCCTTGTGTTAAAGTTGACATTCCACTTATTGTATAATCAAGGATGCTTATGATTATCATCACTGCTATCAGTGTTTTGTTCCCTTGTGTTAAAGTTGATGTTCCACTTAGCGTTTAGTCGAGGATGCATATGATTATCATCCCTGCTATCAGTGTTTAGTTCCCTTGTGAGAAAGTTGATTTTACACTTAGTGTTTAGTTGAGGATGCTTATGATTATCATCACTGCTATCAGTGTTTAGTTCCCTTGTGTTAAAGTTGACGTTCCACTTAGAGTTTATTCGAGGATGTTTATGATTTTCATCACTGCTATCAGTGTTTAGTTCCCTTGTGTTAAAGTTGACGTTCCACTTAGAGTTTATTCGAGGATGTTTATGATTTTCATCACTGCTATCAGTGTTTAGTTCCCTTGTGTTAAAGTTGACGTTCCACTTAGTGTTTAGTGGAGGATGCTTATGATTATCGTCACTGCTATCAGTGTTTAATTCCCTTGTGTTAAAATTGACATTCCACTTAGTGTATAATCAAGGATGTTTATGATTATCATCACTGCTATCAGTGTTTAGTTCCCTTGTGTTAAAGTTGACATTCCACTTAGTGTTTAGTCGAGGATGCTTATGATTATCATCACTGCTATCAGTGTTTAGTTCCCTTTTGTTAAAGTTGACGTTCCACTTAGTGTTTAGTCGAGGATGTTTATGATTATCATAACTGCTATCAGTGTTTAGTTCCCTTGTGTTAAAGCTGACATTCCACTTAGTGTTTAGTTGAGGATGCTTATGATTATCATCACTGCTATCAGTGTTTAGTTCCCTTGTGTGAACGTTGACGTTCCACTTAGTGTATAGTCGAGGATGCTTATGATTATCATCACTGCTATCAGTGTTTAGTTCCCTTGTGTTAAAGTTGACGTTCCACTTAGTGTTTACTCGAGGATGCTTATGGTTATCATCACTGCTATCAGTGTTTAGTTCCCGTGTGTTAAAGTTGACATTCCACTTATTGTTTAGTCGAGGATGCTTATCATTATCATCACTGCTATCAGTGTTTAGTTCGCTTGTGTTAAAGTTGATGTTCCCCTTAGTGTTTAGTTGAGGATACTTATGATTATCATCACTGCTATCAGTGTTTAGTTCGCTTGTGTTAAAGTTGATGTTCCCCTTAGTGTTTAGTCGAGGATGCTTATGATTATCATCACTGCTATCAGTGTTTAGTTCCCTTGTGTTAAAGCTGACATTCCACTTAGTGTTTAGTCGAGGATGCTTATGATTATCATCACTGCTATCAGTGTTTACTTCGCTTGTGTTAAAGTTGATGTTCCCCTTAGTGTTTAGTCGAGGATGCTTATGATTATCATCACTGCTATCAGAGTTTAGTTCGCTTGTGTTAAAGTTGATGTTCCCCTTAGTGTTTAGTCGAGGATGCTTATGATTATCATGACTGCTATCAGTGTTTAGTTCCCTTGTGTTAAAGCTGACATTCCACTTAGTGTTTAGTCGAGGATGTTTATGATTATCATCACTGCTATCAGTGTTTAGTTTCCTTGTGTTAAAGTTGACGTTCCACTTAGAGTTTATTCGAAGATGTTTATGATTATCATCACTGCTATCAGTGTTTAGTTCCCTTGTGTTAAAGTTGACGTTCCACTTAGTATTTAGTCGAGGATGCTTATGGTTATCATCACTGCTATCAGTGTTTAGTTCCCTTGCGTTAAAGTTGACATTCCACTTAGTGTTTAGTCGAGGATGCTTATGATTATCATCACTGCTATCAGTGTTTAGTTCCCTTTTGTTAAAGTTGACATTCCACTTAGTGTTTAGTTGAGGATGCTTATGATTATCATCACTGCTATCAGTGTTTAGTTCCCTTGTGTTAAAGCTGACGTTCCACTTAGTGTTTAGTCGAGGATGCTTATGATTATCTTCACTGCTATCAGTGTTTAGTTCCCTTGTTTGAACGTTGACGTTCCACTTAGTGTTTAGTCGAGGATGCTTATGATTATCATCACTGCTATCAGTGTTTAGTTCCCTTGTGTTAAAGCTGACGTTCCACTTAGTGTTTAGTCGAGGATGCTTATGATTATCATCACTACTATCAGTGTTTAGTTCCCTTTTGTTAAAGTTGACATTCCACTTAGTGTTTAGTCGAGGATGCTTATGATTATCATCACTGCTATCAGTGTTTAGTTCCCTTGTGTTAAAGCTGACGTTCCACTTAGTGTTTAGTCGAGGATGCTTATGATTATCATCACTGCTATCAGTGTTTAGTTCGCTTGGGTTAAAGTTGATGTTCCCCTTAGTGTTTAGTCGAGGATGCTTATCATTATCATCACTGCTATCAGTGTTTAGTTTCCTTGTGTTAAAGTTGACATTCCACTTAGTGTACAGTCGAGGATGCTTATGATTATCATCACTGCTATCAGTGTTTAGTTCCCTTGTGTTAAAGTTGACATTCCACTTAGTGTACAGTCAAGGATGCTTACGATTATCATCACTGCTATCAGTGTTTAGTTCCCTTGTGTTAAAGTTGACATTCCACTTAGTGTACAGTCGAGGATGCTTATGATTATCATCACTGCTATCAGTGTTTAGTTACCTTTTGTGAACGTTGACATTCCACTTAGTGTATAGTCAAGGATGCTTATGATTATCATCACTGCTGTCAGTGTTTAGTTCCCTTGTGTTAAACTTGATGTTCCACTTAGTGTTTAGTCGAGGATTCTTATGATTATTATCAATGCTATCAGTGTTTAGTTCCCTTGTGTTAAAGTTGATGTTCCACGTAGCGTTTAGTCGAGGATGCTTATGGTTATCATCCCTGCGATCAGTGTTTAGTTCGCTTGTGTAAAAGTTGATGTTCCCCTTAGTGTTTAGTCGAGGATGCTTATGATTATCATCACTGCTATCAGTGTTTAGTTCCCTTGTGATAAAGTTGACATTCCACTTAGGGTTTAGTCGAGGATGCTTATGATTATCATCACTGCTATCAGTGTTTAGTTCCCTTGTGTGAACGTTGACATTCCACTTAGTGTACAGTCAAGGATGCTTATGATTATCATCACTGCTATCAGTGTTTAGTTCCCTTGTGTTAAAGTTGACATTCCACTTAGTGTTTAGTCGAGGATGCTTATGATTATCATCACTGCTATCAGTGTTTGGTTCCCTTGTGTTAAAGCTAATGTTCCACTTAGTGTTTAGTCGAGGATTCTTATGATTATCATCACTGCAATCAGTATTTAGTTCCCTTGTGTTAAAGCTGACGTTCCACTTAGTGTACAGTCAAGGATGCTTATGATTATCATCACTGCTATCAGTGTTTAGTTCCCTTGTGTGAACGTTGACGATCCACTTAGTGTTTAGTCGAGGATGGTTATGATTATCATCACTGCAATCAGTGTTTAGTTCCCTTGTGTTAAAGTTGAAATTCCACTTAGTGTTTAGTCGAGGATGCTTATGGTTATCATCAATGCTATCAGTGTTTAGTTCCCTTGTGTTAAAGTTGAAATTCCACTTAGTGTTTAGTCGAGGATGCTTATGATTATCATCACTGCTATCAGTGTTTAGTTCCCTTGTGTTAAAGTTGATTTTCCACTTAGCATTTAGTCGAGGATGCCTATGATTATCATCACTGCTATCAGTGTTTAGTTCCCTTGTGTGAACGTTGACGTTCCACTTAGTGTATAGTCAAGGATGCTTATGATTATCATCACTGCTGTCAGTGTTTAGTTTCCTTGTGTTAAAGTTGATGTTCCACTTAGTGTTTAGTCGAGGATTCTTATGATTATTATCAATGCTATCAGTGTTTAGTTCCCTTGTGTTAAAGTTGACATTCCACTTATTGTATAATCAAGGATGCTTATGATTATCATCACTGCTATCAGTGTTTTGTTCCCTTGTGTTAAAGTTGATGTTCCACTTAGCGTTTAGTCGAGGATGCTTATGGTTATCATCCCTGCTATCAGTGTTTAGTTCCCTTGTGAGAAAGTTGATTTTACACTTAGCGTTTAGTCGAGGATGCTTATGGTTATCATCACTGCTATCAGTGTTTAGTTCCCTTGTGTTAAAGTTGACATTCCACTTAGTGTTTATTCGAGGATGCTTATGATTACCATCCCTGCTATCAGTGTTTAGTTCCCTTGTGTTAAAGTTGATGTTCCCCTTAGTGTATAGTCGAGGATGCTAATGATTATCATCACTGCTATCAGTGTTTAGTTCCTTTGTGTTAAAGTTGACGTTCCATTTAGTGTTTAGTCGAGAATGCTTATGATTATCATCGCTGCTATCAGTGTTTAGTTCCCTTGTGTTAAAGTTGATGTTCCACTTAGTGTTTAGTCAAGGATGTTTGTGATTATCATCACTGCTATCAGTGTTTAGTTCCCTTGTGTTAAAGTTGATGTTCCACTTAGTGTTTAGTCGAGGATTTTTATGATTATCATCACTGCTATCAGTGTTTAGTTCCCTTGTGTTAAAGCTGACATTCCACTTTGAGTTTAGTCGAGGATGCTTATGATTATCATCACTGCTATCAGTGTTTAGTTCCCTTGTGTTAAAGTTGACATTCCACTTAGTGTATAGTCGAGGATGCTTATGATTATCATCACTGCTATCAGTGTTTAGTTCCCTTGTGTTAAAGTTGACGTTCCGCTTAGAGTTTATTCAAGGATGTTTATGATTATCATCACTGCTATCAGTGTTTAGTTCCCTTGTGTTAAAGTTGACGTTCCACTTAGTGTTTAGTCGAGGATGCTTATGGTTATCATCACTGCTATCAGTGTTTAGTTCCCTTGTGTTAAAGTTGACGTTCCACTTAGTGTATAGTCAAGGATGCTTATGATTATCATCACTGCTATCAGTGTTTAATTCCCTTGTGTTAAAATTGACATTCCACTTAGTGTATAATCAAGGATGCTTATGATTATCATCACTGCTATAAGTGTTTAGTTCCCTTGTGTTAAAGTTGACATTCCACTTAGTGTTTAGTCGAGGATGCTTATGATTATCATCACTGCTATCAGTGTTTACTTCCCTTTTTTTAAAGTTGACGTTCCACTTAGTGTTTAGTCGAGGATGCTTATGATTATCATCACTGCTCTCAGTGTTTAGTTCCCTTGTGTTAAAGCTGACGTTCCACTTAGTGTTTAGTCGAGGATGCTTATGATTATCATCACTGCTATCAGTGGTTAGTTCCCTTGTGTTAAAGTTGACATTCCACTTAGTATTTAGTCGAGGATGCTTATGATTATCATCACTGCTGTCAGTGTTTAGTTCCCTTGTGTTAAAGTTGATGTTCCACTTAGTGTTTAGTCGAGGATTCTTATGATTATTATCACTGCTATCAGTGTTTAGTTCCCTTGTGTTAAAGTTGACATTCCACTTAGTGTATAATCAAGGATGCTTATGATTATCATCACTGCTATCAGTGTTTAGTTCCCTTGTGTTAAAGTTGATGTTCCACTTAGCGTTTAGTCGAGGATGCTTATGGTTATCATCCCTGCTATCAGTGTTTAGTTCGCTTGTGTTAAAGCTGATGTTCCCCTTAGTGTTTAGTCGAGGATGCTTATGATTATCATCACTGCTATCAGTGTTTAGTTCCCTTGTGTTAAAGTTGACATTCCACTTAGTGTTTAGTCGAGGATGCTTACGGTTGTCATCACTGCTATCAGTGTTTAGTTCCCTTGTGTTAAAGTTGACATTCCACTTAGTGTTTAGTCGAGGATGCTTATGATTATCATCACTGCTATCAGTGTTTAGTTCCCTTGTGTGAACGTTGACGTTCCACTTAGTGTTTAGTCGAGGATGCTTATGATTATCATCACTGCTATCAGTGTTTGGTTCCCTTGTGTTAAAGTTGACGTTCCACTTAGTGTTTAGTCGAGGATGCTTATGATTATCATCACTGCTATCAGTGTTTTGTTCCCTTGTGTGAACGTTGACGATCCACTTAGTGTTTAGTCGAGGATGCTTATGATTATCATCACTGCTATCAGTGTTTAGTTCCCTTGTGTTAAAGTTGACATTCCACTTAGTGTTTAGTCGAGGATGGTTATGATTATCATCACTGCTATCAGTGTTTAGTTCCCTTGTGTTAAAGTCGATGTTCCACTTAGTGTTTAGTCGAGGATATTTAAGATTATCATCACTGCTATCAGTCTTTAGTTCCCTTGTGTTAAAGTTGACATTCCACTTAGTGTATAATCAAGGATGCTTATGATTATCATCACTGCTTTCAGTGTTTAGTTCCCTTGTGTTAAAGTTGATGTTCCACTTAGCGTTTAGTCGAGGATGCTTATGGTTATCATCCCTGCTCTCAGTGTTTAGTTCCCTTGTGTTAAAGCTGACGTTCCCCTTAGTGTTTAGTCGTGGATGCTTATGATTATCATCACTGCTATCAGTGTTTAGTTCCCTTGTGTTAAAGTTGACATTCCATTTAGTGTATAGTCAAGGATGCTTATGATTATCATCACTGCTGTCAGTGTTTAGTTTCCTTGTGTTAAAGTTGACATTCCACTTAGTGTTTAGTCGAGGATGCTTATGATTATCATCCCTGCAATCAGTATTTAGTTCCCTTGTGTTAAAGCTGATGTTCCACTTAGTGTTTAGTTGAGGATGCTTATGATTATCATCCCTGCTATCAGTGTTTAGTTCCCTTGTGTTAAAGTTGATGTTGCCCTTAGTGTATAGTCGAGGATGCTTATGATTATCGTCACTGCTATCAGTGTTTAGTTCCCTTGTCTTAAAGTTGACATTCCACTTACTGTTTAGTCGAGGATGCTTATGATTATCATCACTGCTATCAGTGTTTAGTTCCCTTGTCTTAAAGTTGACATTCCACTTACTGTTTAGTCGAGGATGCTTATGATTATCATCACTGCTATCACTGTTTGGTTCCCTTGTGTTAAAGCTAATGTTCCACTTAGTGTTTAGTCGAGGATGCTTATTATTATCATCACTGCAATCAGTGTTTAGTTCCCTTGTGTTAAAGCTGACGTTCCACTTAGTGTACAGTCAAGGATGCTTATGATTATCATCACTGCTATCAGTGTTTAGTTCCCTTGTGTGAAGGTTGACGTTCCACTTAGTGTTTAGTCGAGGATGCTTATGATTATCATCACTGCTATCAGTGTTTAGTTCCCTTGTGTGAACGTTGACGATCCACTTAGTGTACAGTCAAGGATGCTTATGATTATCATCACTGCTATCAGTGTTTAGTTCCCTTGTGTTAAAGTTGACATTCCACTTAGTGTTTAGTCGAGGATGCTTATGATTATCATCACTGCTATCAGTGTTTAGTTCCCTTGTGTTAAAGTTGACATTCCACTTAGTGTTTAGTCGAGGATGCTTATGATTATCATCACTGCTATCAGTGTTTAGTTCCCTTGTGTGAACTTTGACGATCCACTTAGTGTACAGTCAAGGATGCTTATGATTATCATCACTGCTATCAGTGTTTAGTTCCCTTGTGTTAAAGTTGACATTCCACTTAGTGTTTAGTCGAGGATGTTTATGATTATCATCACTGCTATCAGTGTTTAGTTCCCGTGTGTTAAAGTTGACATTCCACTTAGTGTTTAGTCGAGGATGCTTATGATTATCGTCACTGCTATCAGTGTTTAGTTCCCTTGTGTTAAAGTTGACGTTCCACTTAGTGTTTAGTCGAGGATGCTTAAGATTATCGTCACTGCTATCAGTGTTTAGTTCCCTTGTGTTAAAGTTGATGTTCCACTTAGCGTTTAGTCGAGGATGCTTATGATTATCATCACTGCTATCAAAGTTTAGTTCCCTTGTGTTAAAGTTGACATTCCATTTAGTGTTTAGTCGAGGATGCTTATGGTTATCATCCCTGCTATCAGTGTTTAGTTCCCTTGTGTTAAAGTTGATCTTCCACTTAGCGTTTAGTCGAGGATGCTTATGGTTATCATCCCTGCTATCAGTGTTTAGTTCCCTTGTGTTAAAGTTGATGTTCCACTTAGCGTTTAGTCGAGGATGCTTATGATTCTCATCACTGCTATCATTGTTTAGTTCCCTTGTGAGAAATTTGATTTAACACTTAGTGTTTAGTCGAGGATGCTTATGGTTATCATCCCTGCTATCAGTGTTTAGTTCCCTTGTGTTAAAGTTGACATTCCACTTAGTGTTTAGTCGAGGATGCTTATGGTTATCATCCCTGCTATCAGTGTTTAGTTCCCTTGTGTTAAAGTTGATCTTCCACTTAACGTTTAGTCGAGGATGCTTATGGTTATCATCCCTGCTATCAGTGTTTAGTTCCCTTGTGTTAAAGTTGATGTTCCACTTAGCGTTTAGTCGAGGATGCTTATGATTCTCATCACTGCTATCATTGTTTAGTTCCCTTGTGAGAAATTTGATTTAACACTTAGTGTTTAGTCGAGGATGCTTATGATTATTATCACTGCTATCAGTGTTTAGTTCCCTTGTGTTAAAGCTGACCTTCAACTTAGTGTTTAGTCGAGGATGCTTATAATTATCATCACTGCTATCAGTGTTTAGTTCCCTTGTGTTAAAGTTGATGTTCCACTTAGTGTTTAGTCGAGGATGCATATGATTATCATCACTGCTATCAGTGTTTAGTTCCCTTGTTTTAAAGCTGATGTTCCACTTAGTGTTTAGTCGAGGATGCTTATGATTATCATCACTGCTATCAGTGTTTAGTTCCCTTGTGTTAAAGTTGACATTCCACTTAGTGTTTAGTCGAGGATGCTTATGGTTATCATCACTGCTATCAGTGTTTAGTTCCCTTGTGTTAAAGTTCACGTTCCACTTAGTGTTTAGTCAAGGATGCTTATGATTATCATCACTGCTATCAGTGTTTAGTTCCCTTGTGTTAAAATTGACGATCCACTTAGTGTTTAGTTGGGGATGCTTATGATTATCATCACTGCTATCAGTGTTTAGTTCCCTTGTGTTAAAGTTGACATTCCACTTAGTGTTTAGTCGAGGATGCTTATGATTATCATGACTGCTATCAGTGTTTAGTTCCCTTGTGTTAAAGTTAACGTTCCACTTAGTGTTTATTCAAGGATGCTTATGATTATCATCACTGCTATAAGTACTTAGTTCCCTTGTGTTAAAGTTGACGTTTCACTTAGTGTTTAGTCGAGGATGCTTATGATTATCATCACTGCTATCAGTGTTTAGTTCCCTTGTGTTAAAGTTGACGTTCCACTGGTGTTTATTCAAGGATGCTTATGATTATCATCACTGCTATCAGTACTTAGTTCCCTTGTGTTAAAGCTGACATTCCACTTAGTGTTTAGTCGAGGATGCTTATGATTATCATCACTGCTATCAGTGTTTACTTCCTTTGGATGAACGTTGATCTTCCACTTAGTGTATAGACAAGGATGCCTATGATTATCATCACTGCTATCAGTGTTTAGTTCCCTTGTGTTAAAGTTGATTTTCCCCTTAGTGTTTAGTCGAGGATGCTTATGATTATCATCACTGCTACCTGTGTTTAGTTCCCTTGTGTGAATCTTGACGTTCCACTTAGTGTTTAATCGAGGATGCTTATGATTATCATCACTGCTATCAGTGTTTAGTTCCCTTGTGTTAAAGTTGACATTCCACTTAGTGTTTAGTCGAGGATGCTTATGATTATCGTCACTGCTATCAGTGTTTAGTTCCCTTGTGTTAAAGTTGATGTTCCACTTAGCGTTTAGTCGAGGATGCTTATGATTATCATCACTGCTATCAGAGTTTAGTTCCCTTGTGTTAAAGTTGACATTCCATTTAGTGTTTAGTCGAGGATGCTTATGGTCATCATCCCTGCTATCAGTGTTTAGTTCCCTTGTGTTAAAGTTGATCTTCCACTTAGCGTTTAGTCGAGGATGCTTATGGTTATCATCCCTGCTATCAGTGTTTAGTTCCCTTGTGTTAAAGTTGATGTTCCACTTAGCGTTTAGTCGAGGATGCTTATGATTCTCATCTCTGCTATCATTGTTTAGTTCCATTGTGAGAAATTTGATTTTACACTTTGTGTTTAGTTGAGGATGCTTATGATTATCATCACTGCAATCAGTATTTAGTTCCCTTGTGTTAAAGCTGACGTTCCACTTAGTGTTTAGTCGAGGATGTTTATGATTATCATCACTGCTATCAGTGTTTAGTTCCCTTGTGTTAAAGCTGACCTTCAACTTAGTGTTTAGTCGAGGATGCTTAAGATTATCATCCCTGCTATCAGTGTTTAGTTCCCTTGTGTTAAAGTTGACATTCCACTTACTGTACAGTCAAGGATGCTTATAATTCTCATCACTTCTATCAGTGTTTAGTTCCTGTGTGTTAAAGTTGATGTTCCACTTAGTGTTTAGTCGAGGATGCATATGATTATCATCACTGCTATATGTGTTTTGTTCCCTTGTGTTAAAGCTGACGTTCCACTTAGTGTTTAGTCGAGGATGCTTATGATTATCATCACTGCTATCAGTCTTTAGTTCCCTTGTGTTAAAATTGACGATCCCCTTAGTGTTTAGTCGAGGATGCTTATGATTATCATCACTGCTATCAGTGTTTACTTCCTTTGGATGAACGTTGACGTTCCACTTAGTGTATAGACAAGGATGCCTATGATTATCATCACTGCTATCAGTGTTTAGTTCCCTTGTGTTAAAGTTGATGTTCCCCTTAGTGTTTAGTCGAGGATGCTTATGATTATCATCACTGCTATCAGTGTTTAGTTCCCTTGTGTTAAACTTGATGTACCACTTAGTGTTTAGTCGAGGATGTTTATGATTACCATCACTGCTATCAGTGTTTAGTTCCCTTGTGTTAAAGTTGATGTTCCACTTAGTGTTTAGTCGAGGATGTTTATGATTATCATCACTGCTATCAGTGTTTAGTTCACTTGTGTTAAGGTTTACATTCCACTTAGTGTACAGTCGAGGATGTTTATGATTATCATCACTGCTATCAGTGTTTAGTTCCCTTGTGTTAAAGCTGACGTTCCACTTAGTGTTTAGTTGAGGATGCTTATGATTATCATCACTGCTATCAGTGTTTAGTTCCCTTGTGTGAACGTTGACGTTCCACTTAGTGTATAGTCGAGGATGCTTATGATTATCATCACTGCTTTCAGTGTTTAGTTCCCTTGTGTGAATGTTGACGTTTCACTTAGTGTACAGTCAAGGATGCTTGTGATTATCATCACTGCTATCGGTGGAATGTCAACTTTAACACAAAAACACTTTGTGTTAAAGTTGACATTCCACTTAGTGTTTAGTCGAGGATGTTTATGATTATCATCACTGCTATCAGTGTTTAGTTCCCTTGTGTTAAAGTTGACGTTCCACTTAGTGTTTAGTCGAGGATGCTTATGATTATCATCACTGCTATCAGTGTTTAGTTCCCTTATGTTAAAGTTGACATTCCACTTAGTGTATAGTCGAGGATGCTTATGATTATCATCACTGCTATCAGTGTTTAGTTCCCTTGTGTTAAAGTTGACGTTCCACTTAGAGTTTAGTCGAGGATGCTTATGATTATCATCACTGCTATCAGTGTTTACTTCCCTTGTGTTAAAGCTGACGTTCCACATAGCGTTTAGTCGAGGATTCTTATGGTTATCATCACTGCTATCAGTGTTTAGTTCCCTTGTGTTAAAGTTGACGTTCCACTTAGTGTTTATTCGAGGATGCTTATGATTATCATCACTGCTATCAGTGTTTAGGTCCCTTGTGTTAAAGTTGATGTTCCCCTTAGTGTTTAGTCGAGGATGCTTATGATTATCATCACTGCTATCAGTGTTTACTTCCCTTGTGTTAAAGTTGACATTCCACTTAGTGTTTAGTCGAGGATGCTTATGATTATCATCACTGCTATCAGTGTTTAGTTCCCTTGTGTTAAAGTTGATGTTCCCCTTAGTGTTTATTCGAGGATGCTTATGATTATCATCACTGCTATCGGTCTTTAGTTCCCTTGTGTTAATGTTGACCTTCCACTTAGTGTTTAGTCGAGGATGTTTATGATTATCATCACTGCTATCAGTGTTTATTTCCCTTGTGTTAAAGTTGATGTTCCCCTTAGTGTTTAGTCGAGGATGCTTATGATTATCATCACTGCTATCGGTGTTTAGTTCCCTTGTGTTAATGTTGACCTTCCACTTAGTGTTTAGTCGAGGATGTTTATGATTATCATCACTGCTATCAGTGTTTAGTTCCCTTATGTTAAAGTTGGCCTTCCACTTAGTGTTTAGTCGAGGATGTTTATGATTATCATTGTTATCTTCTCACTGTTTCATCTATAACCATTGCTTTTCTCTCCTCCTTTCAAGTTTTCGGTGTCATCTGGCCTTGGTCGTGCCTGAAAAGGGTTTTGAGAACAATGTACTTACATGATTAGCAAATGTATAAAGAAATAAACGTTAGGATGTCTGCCAATCAGCCAAGTAAATAACTAGCTTGATCCCATTTCATAAAAAACAATGTTTTCAAAACATGATTTAAACACTAACTTAAACATACTGTTATGGTGGGTAAAGCACTCTCTCAGGGAGTATGACTTAGTTTGTAACTTTTCACTTGTTTTTACTGCTGTAAGGTCACTGTTTCCTCCATGGTTGCAGTCTAGTTTGAACTAACATATTTTGGCCATGTGTATTATGGCACAAAAAGACATGCAAAGAAATGACACCTCAGATTTTATGAAAGATGTCTCTTTCTCTGTTTATACATGTCAGTATTTTTTGTTTGTTCATTCACCCCAGTACACTGTGATTACATTCACATGATAATAAAAAAGTTTATTATTGTCTGTTGATGGTACACCTTATCTTACAACCAATTGTATTACTGCTTCTTTTACTACTTGCTAGAGGTTTATGCATTTACTCCAACAACTGAAATGCTGATTATTTAATAGTACCAAAGCCTGAAGTGCTGATGGCTATGAAAGGCATTGGTGTTTTTACCCAGGCTTCTTCTGACTGTTAGCCCACACCACTTCAAAAAAATGTGCTGATAGAGCTCTTGGAAGTATTTGACAATAAAACCAGTTGAACAGAGTGGCTACTCTGAAATAATGCTGTAAATATAATTTGGTCCTCAACAAGGGACTTGTGTACTCCATTTGTATCAAATACATACAGGTCTTATTCTTTTTTTCTACTTGCATTGCAATGGGAATGTTCTGCACCTCACTTAACTTCAGTTCAGAATTTCTTCAACGAATAAATACTTCACATTCATTAATTTACAGGATGCAGACCACAGATAATTTTGTCACTTCTTCCTGATCACATTATCTCTAGTCTACTTGAATCACTTTTTAACTGGAGCCTTCAGTCAGGTCAGGCTTTATAGCCAAGGAATGGAATATAGCTGCAGTCATTCCCCTGCATAAAGGAGGTTCAACCACTGCTATGGGTAACTATAGGCCCATAAGTCTTACCAGCCTCATATGTAATCCATGGAAAGAATCATCATGGCCATGATAAATGAGGACATAGGTAACCTGCAAAGGCTGGACCCATCACAGTCTGGCTTTGTTAAAGGAAGGACATGCCTATTAAGTCTGGTAGACTTTTTTGAGAGGGTCACAAAAGCAATGGATGAATGTAGGACTGTGCACACAGCTTACCTCAACCTGGCCAAGGCTTTTGATACAATACCCCACTCAGGCATTATAGACAAGCTCACTAATTTAGGTATAAACCCTTTTATCTCCCACTAGATAGCCAACTGGCTCACTGATGGGACCCAGGAGGTCAAAACAGGTGAGGCCACCTCCACCAAGAGGCCAGTGACTAGAGGAGTCCCCCAGGGATTGGTACTAGGTCCGCTCCTCTTCTGCATCTATTTCTCTGAAATGGAAGCAAATGATGAAGATTTATGGCTGACTAAGTTTGCAGATGATTACAAGCCGGGGATTATCATCAACTTCCCTGCAAGCACTAGCATTCTTCAAGAAGGATTAGCTCTGGCTAAGAAATGGTGCCAAAGCCATGGTCTTAAACTCAATGCTAAAAAATTCATAACTGTACCCTCTGGAAAGTCAACCATCCCAGATAATTACCATGTTGATAATACACCCCTAGGAGTCGACCCAGTGGTCAGGGTTCTGGGTAAGCATGTAGACAGTAGCCTTACCTTCGGCCATCATGTGGCCACAGTGTTGAGGAAATTATTTTATTTTGTTCAACTTATAAGTAAGGGCATGGAATCTAGGTCCAACTAGGTCATTATCCCACTGTACTCTACCCTTATCAGACAAGTCATAGAGTACAATGCTCCCTTTGGTATGTACCTGACCAGGCATATACAGCAATTAGAGTGACCTCAGAGTTTCCTTACAAAAAGAATACAAGGTGTAACAAACCTGTCCTATGCAGAGCACCTTAAAGCCCTTTCCCTCTACTCTGTCTCCTATAGATTGCTAAGGAGTGATCTATAACTGACTTACAAGGCATCTGCAAACCCCACACTTATGAATCTCCTGCATATTTGGAAGTCAAAGAGTAGCAGAAATACAAGGTCTAGGGACCTGCATTTTATCTGTGACTTAAAGAGAATATGCTGAAGAGACAGATTATGTGTCCCAAAGACTGGCCCTCCTATGGAACACTCATCCCATCCATGTGAAGCTGAGTTTGTCTATTACACAGTTTAAGCTCAACCTAGATCAGTGGATGGAGAATAGGAAATTTACACTGGGCCCAGCACCCTTGTCCCTTATGGACATAGGTAGCTTAGGAATGCTTGGCCGTCAATGTCCTATTTGGATAAAGGACATCATTATTCTTTTGAGAAAACATGGCTAGGTTTAGAAAGGTCTCCCCAGGTTGTTAGCCTAGTAACAGTCTATGAATCTCTGGATCTATGAATCTCAAAGGTTAAGCTCCAAATCAACATGTTTAGTCTTAAACCATCTTCACTGTTCAGCTGACATCTTATGACCAGGTGTCAGCTGCTGCATGGTCTTATTCTCACCAGTTGAGTTTTATCATGTAGATTAGGCTCCTTATTCAATCAGAAGAACTGCCAGTGGCCGTGCAGGCCTTTGTAATCCCTTGTATGGGCTATTTCAATGTGTTTTACCTGGGCTGTAAAAGCACTGAACAACAAAGACCACAGCAAGTATAAGGCAAGAATAAGACTTGACAGTGAGGGTTTTTACAGTGACCACCAGGTATATCATACCTATTCTGTCACTGCACTGGTTTCCTGCCAAACATCAAAATGCTTTTAGAGCTCTTGTGACTTGGGACTGTTGGAGAGCCCTGCGTTTAACCTTTAACCCTCTGGAGTCAAGCCTTTATACAGGCATGTGCTTAACTTGTGGGATTCCTTACAATGATAGTTTTGAGACAATATTACTGTGCATTGTTTTAGGTGGTGCCTCAAGACACACTTTTACAAAACATTAACAAGCCTTTTTTAATTAATGTATATCAGTATAAACCGGTATACCAGTATAAATGGTTGTAAACATGTAAACTGAGTACCAAATATTACACTGTGTAATTGACCTATCTTATACAATCATTATGTAATCAGTTTGATTTTCTCTTTTGTATAAATGTTATTTTATTCTAATGTTTGTTACATGTGGAGCTTTTCTTCCTGGGCCTCCACTGAAAAAGGACATGTGTCCAGTCATACTTTCCCGGTAAACAAATGTAAAATAAATACATAAAATAAATAAATAAACACATAGGGTACTCATTTTATCCTGTTATTGTTATTTATAAGGTTTAGTATTTAACATGCCTAGTTATATATGCACATATATGAAGCACAATTTATTTTGACTGATAAATATTCAATGATAGTAGATGCAGTTAAAGCAGAATATGTTTGAAGAGCCAGTTGCAGGATGTGTAAAAAAGTAATATGACTATTTCATATTAGCACACCAATCAGCAGAAAGGCAGAGTCAGACTGGATTAAAAGTATGTGCATAACAGGTTTTGCATCAGCATGCATGTTTCTGAAGGATATAACATCTGAAACTGAAATGTATGTCATTATTTAGCAATCCTTAAACACTTGCCAGAACCCCACCACACACACACACACACACACACACACACACACACACACACACACACACACAAACAACACACAGACACATACACACACACGTAGACACAAACACACACACAAGGTATAACACAAATCATAGGAATACAACACAAACTGTAGTACCAGAGATATAATACAAATCACAGTACCAGAGGTATAACACAAATCACAGTACCAGAGGTAAAACAGAAATCACATTACCAGAGGCAAAACACAAATCATAGTCCCCTAGGCATAACAAAAATCATAGTACCGAAAATGCAACACAAATCATAGCACTGGAAATATAACACAAATAATAGTACCAGAGGTATAACACAAATCACAGTACCAGAGCTAAAACACCAATCATAGTACTGAAGATATAACACAAATCATAGAACCAGAGTATAACACAATTCATACTACTGAAGGTACAACACAAATCACAATACCAGAGATATAACACAAATCATAGATCCCGAAATATAACACAAATCATAGTACAGGAGGTATAACACAAATCATGGTACTGCAGATATAACACAAATCATAGTACCAGAGGTATAACACAAATCACAGTACCAGAGGTATAACACAAATCACAGTACCGGAGATATAACACAAATCAAAGGACCAGAGGTATAATACAAATCATAGTACCAGAAATACAACACAAATCATAGTACCAAAGTTATAACACAAATAAGGGCAGATCCTGCCTCTTAAACCTGGTTGATTTCTTTGAAACAGTCACCAACGCCATTGACGAGGGGAAGGTGGTCCACACAGCCTACCTGGACCTCGCAAAAGCCTTCGATACAATACCCCACTCGGGCATTATAGATCAGCTCACCAGCTTAAATATAAACCCCTATGTCACTAGATGGATTGCAAACTGGCTCAAGGACAGAACCCACATGGTTAGAATTGCTGTAGCCATGTCAGACTCCAAACCAGTTACAAGTGGCATCCCACAAGGCTCAGTCCTGGGACCTCTCTTGTTCGGTATATATTTCTCAGAGGTACAGGCCAACATGGAAGGACTGTGGCTGACCACGTTTGCAGATGACTGCAAACTGGGTGCCATAATCGACTCTCCAGCCGACACAAGCATCCTCCAAAAGGGCCTCATAGAAACAGACAACTGGTGCCAGAACCATGGCCTCAAGCTAAACGCCAAAAAGTGTATAGTCATCCCCTTTGGCAAAAACAAAGTGCCCACAAATTACCACATAGGTGGTAATCCATTAAGTACAGAAGAAGTAATTAGGGACCTGGGGACCCAAGTTGATAGCAATCTCTCATTTGACAACCATGTGGCCAAAGTGGTTAGAAAAACATTTTATATAGCCCACCTAATCATGAAGGGATTCACATCTAGATCAGGGGAGGTCATCGTGCCTCTTTACTCATCCCTCATCAGGCCCATAATTGAGTACAATGCCCCTTTTGGGATGTACCTTACCAGACACCTGCAGCAACTGGAAAGACCCCAAAAGTACCTCGCCAAGAGGATCAAAGGGCTCAAACAGATGCCATATGCTGCCCGGTTAAAGAAACTCCAGCTCTACTCAGTGGCATACCGCCTGTTCAGAGGCGATCTGTGCCTGACGACCAACCCGGAATTAATGGACATGCTGCACCACAGAAAATCCAAATCCCATCGAGCTACACGCTCGAGAGACTTGAACCTCAGCACTGAAATAAATAGGACATGCTGGAGGGACAGATTCATAACCCAGAGGCTCCCTTCACTCTGGAATAAAATCCCAGTCCAGGTTAGGCAGAGTCCCTCATTGACTCTCTTCAAGAGGATTCTTGATGAGTGGATGGGAGATCGTAGGTTTACCCCGGGTATCACTTCTGTGTCACTGTTAGACAGAGGCACAGTATACTAACTTCAAAGGGCATAGCAAAATTAATTTAAAATGGGTGGCGAAAGCCAAACACATTCTGGCTAGGCTTATAAATGCCCTAGGGCAGATAGCCTAGTATGAACCTATGAACCTATGAATCATAGTACCGGAGATATAACACAAATCATAGCACCAGAGGTATAACACAAATTATAGTACCAGAGATATAACACAAATGATACTACCAGAGACATAACACAAATCATAGTACCAGTAGTATAACATAAATCGTAGTAGCTGAGATATAACACAAATCATAGTGCTAGAGGTATAACACAAATCCTAGTACCAGAGATATAACACAAATCGTAGTATCACAGATATAACACACATCATAGTAGCAGAGATATAACACAAACTGTAGTAGCAGAGCTATAACACAAATCATAGTACCAGAGATATAACACAAATCATAGTACCAGAGGGATAACACAAATTATAGTACCCAAAGTATAACACAAATCACAGTACCAGAGATATTATACAAATCACAGTACCAGAGATATTACACAAATCATAGTACTGGAGATATAATGCAAGTCATTTTACCGGAGGTATAACACAAATCATAGTAGCAGAGATATAACACAAATCGTAGTACCAGAGGTATAACACAAATCGTAGTATCAGTGATATAACACAAATCATAGTACCGGAGATATAGCATACCTCTTAACCTCTCAGTGCAATAAATCTAGACAAAGGCAGAAAGAAAGGGTGGACAAAGGCCCAAAAATAGGGACAGAATTTGAATATTGCTAGTATAAACTTGGAAAGTTACTAGAATAACAGGTTTTGTGTTATTATGTATTTTCTAAAGGATATAAAGTCTAAAACTCAAATATGGCTGTCATTATTTAGTAACTTCAGTCTTCAATGATTTGCCAGAAAACCACAAATTTTATGAGGAACAGACCAAAAATTTGAGGCAAAAATCTGTACAGTTGAGAGGTAACACAAATCACAGTACCTGAGATATAATTCAAATCATAGTACCAGAGGTAAAAGAAATCACAGTACCAGAGCTATAAAGCAAATCACAGCACAAAACAATGGTCATAAAGTACTACCAGAAGGTAAAGTCTTTGATCAGCTAAGTTGTCCTTTTCTAGACCTACATGGTCAGATTTAACCAGAAGAAAACATCTGAGTAATAAAATAAGCCACATTAACCTTTAAAAAGAAATGCAGTGTGATATCCTGATTGGAATGCACCACCCTGAAGTAGCTGTATGCAAATAAGGTCAAAAGGTGAACAGACCTTGTAAAGCAAGAAACTTCACTTTATGTAGCAGTAGTTACTTTGCCATGTTAGTAACCTAGACGAAGGAAACATGAACCTGCTTATTTGAAGATGATGGTCTGAAGTGGTATGGTGCAGGACAAGTGGAGTGAACAAAGACGTTTGGAGCAGTAATGAAAGAAACAGAACCACCCATCAGTAAAGTGCAGTTTGTTTTAAATTCATACCACTGGTGGTTCAGATGCCATTCTTTTGAAAAGGATGAACTCTGGGACATAGAGAGGTGCACAGCACTGGCAGTCAGCTGATTTAGAGGAATTCCCATTGGTATGTAGCTTATTTTAGGAAGTTAGTGTCTACCAGCAGGTTTTCAATCATAACAAACCTAACAGTTAGATCGAGTATGCAGACATGTGGCACCAGCTTAGCAGGGGACCTGGTGCAGCTTCTCTAGAGTAGTGTTTGTGGACAGAAAAGAATGCATGCAGCATGTACGTCACTGCAGTTAAAGGTGTTAAAAGCTTAAATGTGCTTCTGTCTAATGCAACACACCACAGACTCCATAGCATAAGAGGAACTGTCTGTAAATAGTGGGAGTTAAATACTAGAGACAATTGCTGGTATGATTAACAGTTCAATTGTAACTAGGTATAGGTTCGAAAAAATGTTTCAAGTGAAACTCTCATAGGAAGCATACACCCTGAAAACATTGGTATGCTGCTGATGTAACAAACAGTGAGGTTATGCAAAGTGGCTCTAAATATAGGAAATAACTGTAAAGGTAATGTAGAAAACTACAGATTGAATATAAATCAAATATTTTCCTAAAACTCTGCAACAAATACAGAAATGAATATGCTGCTCTGTAAGAATCATGCAAAATCCTGCTGAAAGACAGTGTTACATATACAAGTTAAAGGAGTTAAGTGCAAAGGCCAAGCAGCACATAACACTTGAGGAAAATATGTCAATAGTAGTCTACAATATGAAGTAAAAATGAACGTGAGAGCAAAGGCGCCTGTAGGCTTATGAGTTGGTGATCTGTGCCTAGCTTTTTGTGTTAGTCTGAATGAGCACAGAACACTGGATAGCAATTTAGTTCTTTACCAGAAAAAAAATTTAGTTAAATTTCTAAGTTATAATAATAGGTTGGTAATGTTAAAATTGCATGCAATATACTATAGACTGCTGAGAGGTGATCTTTGTGGGGATTTTAATCCCTCAAAAATGAGATAGTGAGAGTGCCAGTAGGTGTTGAATTTGGTCACCTTAATATGAAGACAAGAAACAATA